>NC_064823.1:109222286-109525316 GCF_024166365.1 Elephas maximus indicus | reverse complement strand
ATGGTTTCGTAATTGAGTTAGTTTGAAGAAATACAATAAAATGTATTTCATAATACTGTTTTTGTATTTTACTATATTAAGTCATTCCAGATGGTAACTGAACAACTTATTTTTGAAGAGTCTTTCATTTGTTTTTTCACTTCAATATTTATATTGCAAAGCTTTTAGAATATCTGATATTGTTATCTATTTTTGGCACTTCACCCAGTAATTGTAGCCTGATTCTTATCCCTACACCAGGGCTAACCTATGGTCCCCCTGTTTAAATCTCCCAAACAACCTGCCATCTTGCTGTTCACAAAATGCATCTTACCCTATTCTGCCTATAGAATGACACACAGAAACTCAGAGACAGGAATAATTTGGAGTAGAACATGTGGGAAGAGAGTAGTGGTAAAAGTTAATGATGGTGACAGCCAACACTTATTAAGTTGCAATGTTGGTGTTGTCACTAAGTACGCAGACCCTATAGCTAGATGGCCTGTGGGTTTGAGTCCTGGTTGTGACACTTACTAGCTGTACAATCTTTGCCAGGTTATTTCATCTTCCAAGGTCTCAGTTTTAACGTCTAGAAAACTGGAACAAGAAGAGTGACTACTTCTGAGCTTTGTTAATATTTATAAAGTACTTAGAATAGTGCCTGGCACATAGTCAGCATATACTTGCTTGCTAAATTAAATAATTTGAGCAGCTACAGATGCTGTTTGGATAAAGAAAGACATCATGAAAAGTGTTTGTGAAGACTCTTCTACCAGCTATGTGACAATGATTTGAAGACAGAAGTGAAAAGAAAGCATAGGAACAAATCAGCCATGGGACTCCCCAGCCATGAAGTATTAGGGTTTATATTACAGTGGCAGCTTCAGAAAAGAAATATTCTGCAGGGCCTTGTGAAATAGCAATAGGCAAGTAATGGTGATAGATTGGTTTTGGGGGATGAAGCTGGAGATAAACTAGTCTAAGCTTATAATCTGGAGGGATTAGAAAGATGATGGTGCTGTTGACAACAATGGAGAAATTTGGAAAGCAATGCCTGTTTCTGCAAGAAAGACAAGAAGCTTAGGCTGTGTCAATACGGAAGAAACAAATCGTCCATGAGAGTTAAGCTCCCTAGGACCTGTTCATTTGACAGATGGCCTGCAGCTGAATCAATCTTGATGCCTCATTAGGATGTCTAGGTGTCTAAGCTATCCCATGCCACGGTCTGGTGGGTTTGCCACCTACAAACACATCCACCATTCTTTCGCTCGTGTTGGATTTGTTATTGGGGTCCTGCTTCATCCCAGTGACACGTCATGTGTGAATCTTGGGGGAAAAAGAAGCATGCACACACACATATGTATGTATGTATCTCCAAAGTTTAAATCAATATGTTTTTCCATCAGAGAGCAGAACTTGGCTGAAAGATGTGATAGTCTCATTTTTTTTTTTTTTTTTTTGTATTATCTTAACATCATGAGAGAGTAATTTTAGCCAACACTTACGTAGTAGTGCTTGCCAGGGATTGTTCTAAGCTCTTTACACATGCTAACTCTTCATCATCACAACAACCCTAGGAGGTTAGTGATATTATTTCATTATATTAAATAACCAGTTACCGTTGACTTGCTTCTGACTCACGGCCACCCCATGTGTGTCACAGTAGAACTGTGCTCCATAAGGTTTTCAATGGCTGGCTTTTTGGAAGCAGATCACCAGGCCCTCCTTATGAGATGCCTCTGAGTGAACCTGAATCTCCAACCTTTCAGGTACCAGCCAAGCGCATTAACTATTTGCACCACCTAGGGACTCCATTCTCATATTAAGGGAGAGGAAACTGAGGCATGGACGAAGCTTGTGATCTTAGGTTGGATTCAGCAGGATTTTGAGACCAGGAAGAATGTGCAAGTGATTTACTAAAGAAGCGCTCCCAGGGGAACCAGTAAGGGAATGATGGGAGCAGAGGATTAAAGAGGAGGAAGTCAAGCAAGTGTGCAATGTAGGCAAAGTCCTGCGGAAGGTAGCATCAGCCTTAATCCTACGGGGGAATACTGAGTATAAACCGTGCCTGAGAATTGCCTCATTTCAAGACAGAGGAGCTGAACTTTTATACTCCCACACCTGACAGTCATTAGTAAAGGGCTTCTTGCCCTAAGGGGTTGCTCCTCTGGTTGTCCGCACCTATGGGCATAGGGACTCCAATGGACCTAAGGCAGTCCTCCAAAGAAGAGTTGTAGACACTGTCTGTTGGATGCAAAAGCACAGCAAAGGTGGGAGACGCTTACCCATATATCAGTTTGCAATACTGTGGTGGCTTGCATGTTGCTATGATGGATGGAAGGTATGCCACTGCTATTCCAAATATCAGCAGGGCTACCCATGGCAGACAGGTTTCAGTGGTACTTCCAGACTAAGACAGACTAGGAAGAAAGGCCTGGTGATCTACTTCCAAAAATTAGCCAGTGAAAACCCTACAGATTACAGAATATTGTTTGATATAGTTCTGGAAAGTGAGCGCTGTAGATTGGAAGGCACTCAAAATGCACAGTGGCCACAACAATGGAGTCAAGCACACCTGGATTGTGAATGTATCACAGGGCTGAGCAATGTTTTGTTCTGTTGTACACGGGGTCACCCTGAGTTGGAGCTGACTTGAGGTCAACAAACAAGAACAATAACATGCTCAAAAAGGACAGGAAGGGGAGGGGATCTGGTAGAGACTGACACTGTTGGCCCCCCCGGTGCTTCAGAGTCCTGAAAGTGTCTACTGCATATCTTACGGGGTCAATCAAGCAGACTGCACTTTTTTGTTTGGTTTTGGTTGTTGTTTCAATTTAATTTAACTCATTCTTGCATATGTAGACAGGCCTAAGATGTGTAAAGCTGTATCTGTACACACACATACACATACACATAAGGACAGACATACATACCCACTGCCATTGAGTCGATTCTGACTCAGAGCAACCCTATAGGACACAGTAGAACTGCCCTACAGGGTTTCTAAGAAGCATCTGGTGGATTTGAACTGTCGACCTTTTGGTTAGCAGCCAAACGCTTAACCACTACACCACCAGGGTTTCCCAGACATACATACACACTGAGAAAATGCAAAATTGATGTAGCCAGATGTTATATGTCAGATATCATCAACTGGTGACTCATGAGTTGAATCCAGCCTACAGATATATTTGGTTTGGCCATCTGTGAGTTTTTAAAAGCTCGAATTAATAGACAACATAAAAAGTTGGAACCCAGATTAGAATTAAGAATCCAGGTTCCTTACTCCTAACCACTTTCCTACCTAGCATAGGTGGATGATGCCCCTTGGGACAGGGCTTGTGTGCTGCCCAATTTGCCACATTCTTTGCTACCCCCAGTTATCACTCTGGCCATCACCAGTCTTCCATGTCATCTGTCTGGTTTCTTAAGACATTAAATTCATAAGTCCTGCTCTATGCAGTTTCTTGACCACATGAACTTTCATTTGTCCCTTGAGAGTGACAACTCATGCCAAGTTGTCATAACTCTTTTTTGTTCCTATTTCTAGGATTTTTACTATTGTACACCCTTTGAGAAGTATGTTGTTGTTAGTTGCCGTCAAGTTGGCTCTGACTCATGATGAACCCACGTACAATAGAACAAAATGTTGCCTGGTCCTGTACCATCTGTTATGATTGTTGGTATGTTTAAGTCCATTGCTGAGTACCTTCCAACCTAGATGGCTCATCTTCTAGCACTATGTTGGACAATATTCTGTTGTGATCCATGGGGCTTTCATTGGCTAATTTTTGGAAGTGGATCATCAGGCATTTCCTCCTATAGTCAGTCTTAGTCTGAAAGCTCCACTGAAACCCATTCACCATGAGTGGCCTTGCTGGTATTTGAAATACTGGTGGCATAGCTTCCAGCATCATAGCAACATGCAAGCCACCACAGTAGGACAAACAGACACAGGTGGTAGGAGAAGTATAGTGTGAGGTTAATTCAGTCAGTGTAGACAACAATCAAACCAGGTGGCTGTCTAAGCTAGAATGACCTGGTTTCTACACCAATGAGATGAATGCAGCAACTGCCAAACCATCCCATTGACTGTGGTTCTAGAACTTCTGTGTGTACCAGACATAAATCCTATGACATACACAAAATTGGTAGATAACCAATTCCCAATCATTTCTTCCAGTAAAGACGTCCTAAAACAGCTCTCAGCAGCTTCCAATACATTCACTTTCTACGTCAAAGGAAGTAGATATGAAAATTAAACCCTGAGCTGAATGGCAGTTTAAGTAAATTATAGTAATTTTCTAGCTGAGCAAATAATTACATTGTTTCAGCAAATAACCATCATTTTCCCTGTATTAAAGTCTTTTCTTTTTTTTAGGATTCCAATGAAAACACGTCTAAATGGGTCAAATTGTAAAACTGAACGCATGGGAAAACCCTGAAGTTCTAAACAACCTACCCGATCTCACTTTAAATTTTCTGGAGTGTGCCTTTGGACATTGTTTTCTAACCAACTGAACACAAAATGATTAGATGTTATGATGAACTATTAAAAAAATTGTTAATTTTTCTTCCAAAAGTTTAACGTTGATTAAAGATCTGATGAAGAGCAAACGTCTGTTCTCTTTCTTAAGTTTCAGTCAAGGGAGTTGAGATTGTGTTTTTTAAAAACATATGAAGGCATAAGTAATGCTCTCTCAACAGTAAGAAAGATCTTATAAAGTTCATTAAACAGACCAACATTACCCCAGATGAATAAGGGTAATTTCCCCCAAAATATCTTGGCCTGCTCATATAAATTAATTTTTTACTGTAAAGTTATTTTCAAATTTTATTCAAAATAAGTTGACATTATTGTCCTTTAACTATGAGACCTTAAGATTTAAAAAGCCATTTGTAAAGGTTGAAGTCAGGTCCAAAATTTGAATTATCTTGGCTGAAAGTATGGGCTGAAGTTATCCTCAAATCAATTCTCTTTGAAACCCTAACAAAAGCAAATGTTCTTTCCTATAAAGTTGTCTCCACTCAGGGGAAGTAAGGATTGTTGTCCCTATAGTTAATTTTCTTGCAATTTCTTTACTATTTGTTTCTACTTTACATGGCCTCCTTTTTTTTTTTTTTTTCTATTAAATGGACAAACCTAAAACCAACTAAAAGCAGAAGCTTGGTGTTTGCCACCGGTGTAAAAATATAACTGGGGAAAATCCTAAGACATCTTTTTGGAGGGGTGTGTGTGTATATACACATACATATACGTATGTGTATATATGTATATGTATGTGCATGTCATACATATTCTCTTATTTTATGTATGTACGTACATATATACTCTTTCATTTATTTGAAAAACAGTAAACAAAACAACATTTAGAACTTCTCAATTTTTCCCTAGTTTGGGGCTGTTCCCTTTTGTATTCACTTCCATCTGCCATTTTTGCTAGGGAGATGGGTTTTTCTAATTTGTGGTTTTAGACGTCAGGATATTATAAATCTAGAGAGGACACTCAACCCTAATTTCCATGGGGTTGAGATAAGATCAAGGTCACTGGGTGGTACAAATGGTTTGTGCTCCTCTGTTAACCTAAAGCTTGGCAGCTTGAACCTACTCAGAGGCACCACAGAAGAAAGGCCTGGTGATCTGTTTCTGTAAAATAGAGCCAAGAAAACCCTATGGAACAGTACTACCCTGTAACGCATGGGGTCACCATGCGTTGGAACCAACTCGACAGCAACAGGTTTGGTTTGGAGAGAAGATCTGATCTCCTCTTTCCTCCCCTTCTCCCGAATGAAGTATGACTTTCATATCTACCTTTGAAGCACATCTCTCAATGACCCCTGGAGCTGGGATGGTAAAACTGTTGATGCAGAGGAGAGAAGAAATTGCAGAAGAGCAAGGCCTAAGATGAAAGAAGCCTTCTGTCCTTCAGGTGTAACATCTTGGGAAAGTCACTAAACCTCTCTTTCTCTGAGCCTCAGTTTCCTCATCTGCGACATGGAATTGATAGTTATTACTTTGCTCACAGGGTTACTATACCCAAAAGTGGTATATAAGAAAGCCTTTTGCTAAAGGACTTTATGGTTAAGCCCCTCCTGCTAACGGAAAGGTTGGCAGTAACCTACCCAGCGTCTCCAGTGGAGAAAGACATGGTGAACTGCTTCTGTAAAGATTACAGCCTAGAAAACCCTATAGGGTTGTTCTACTCTGTCACATGGGTTGTTATGAGTCAGAATTGACTCATTAACACGTAACAGTAACAGCGAAGACGAAGGGCTGTAATTGTTCCCAGAGATCCTTGCGGCATATGTAACAAATGAGAGTGTTTTGTTTCACAGACGATCGTTGCGTTTTTGTGCACTAGATGGCAGTAGAGCTCTATGATTCAACGGGTACCGCCATCTGGCTGGGGCTGATTTTTTGAGGGGGGGGGGTAATTTTCCAAAGCAAACTCATTGTGCTTTTGCTTATTTTGCATTTCTTACCAAAAAGCCATGAATTCATGAGTCCTCGCCCCACACCCATCCTCAAATCGCACTAGAGTTTCGCTTTCAGCACAATTTTCTGCCGTGTTGGAGTTTCCATCTATTTTCTGGAGAGGTTCCTACTAAATAATTTAGAAAATGTGAAAACCAACGGAAAATTGAAAGCTTGAATACCGTAGGGCAAACACGAAATGATTTAGAATAGATATGGTAGACGGGATTGAACGTTTTCAAAATATCACTTTAAAAAATCCTGTTTGCATTTTTTTCTTGCCATCCTATTGTCACTGCTGTATTTTAGTCTTTTAACCTTCATTTTAGTCTTTTAACTTTCATTTTAATTGAGAAATGAAGCAGAAATACGAAGGCAGAGCTTTGCCTTACCCAGAAATGCTTAGCAGGCAAACTCTCTGTTCTTCCAAAATGCTGACTGTCTCTACAGAGACGAAAACTAAATTTCTTAAAACCATAGCTGTTCTTGCTTCCTGAAAAGAGCTTAAAAGTTCAAGCTAAAGCATATGGACTTTACACTCGTGTCCATTCTTGGGGGAGACTTATGGTCTTTCCAAAAGGTACAGACCCTGTTGTGAAGCAGACCCGTGTTTAAGTTTGCTTCTTTAGACACAGCCGAATTTACTACTTTAATTGCTTCTTTGAATTTCAACTTGAAAATGATTTATGGGCTTAAAAGTTAAGAAAGTACAGGATGTTTGTAGGATTTGTTTTTTATCTAATAAGGAAAAGAACTCAGAGTATTCAGTGTCGGAAATTTCCCAAGAAGATCTCTGTTTTGCATTCCAGTGTAGGGACTTAAAATGAAATTGCTTTGAATAAACCGCTCATGCTATTCATTTTCAGATGCCACTTTAAAAACTGTTGACATCTACTCACATAAGACTACTCAGTAGAGTTGCATTCTATTCTGTAAAAACTGGGATGAGAATTATTCAATTATTTTATTGAGGAGTCCCTGGGTGGCACGAACGGTTAAGCGCTAGACAATTAACCGAAAGATTGGCAGTTCAAACACACCCAAACGTACCTCAGAAGTAAGGCCTGGTGATCGGCTTCCAAAAAGTCACAGCCTCGAAAACCCTATGGAGCCGCTCTGTTCTGTACGCAGGGGGTCACTGTGAGTCAGAACTGACTGAATAGCAACTAGCAACAACATTATGAAACAGGCACTGTGCTCACTGTGGAAGATAAATGATGAGCAAAACCAGTCCTCTTGGAGCTTACAGTCTTGTAGGAATACAACTACTAATCAAATAATCACACAGACAAATGTAAAGCTGCAAAATTTCACCCCCATCTCTTTTTCCATTTCCTGCTTTATTTGTTTTAGGGCACTCATCATGCTTTGAAGGAGCCCTGGTGGCACAGTGGTTGAAGCTTTTAGCTGCTAACAGAAAAGTCAGCAGTTCAAACCCACCAGCCACTCTGTAGAAGAAAGGTGTGGCAGTCTGCTGTCTTAAAGTTACAGCCTTGGAAATTGTCATGGATTGAATTATGTCCCTCGAAGAAATGTGTGTATCAGTTGGGCTGAGCCATGATTCCTGTTATTGTGTGATTTTCCTATATGTTGTAAATCCTGCCTCTATGATGTTAATGCAGGGGGAAGGGCAGCAGTTGTGTTAGTGAGACAGGACTGGATCTATAAGATTGGATTGTGTCTTGAGGCCATTTCTTGAGATATAAAAGATAGAAACAAGCAGAGAGACAGGGGGGCCTCATACCACCAAGAAAGCAGCACCAGGACCAGAGAGCATCCTTTGGACACAGGGTCCCTGTGCCTGAAAAGCTCCTCAACCATGGGAAGATTGAGGACAAGGACCTTCTTCCAGAGCCGACCAAGAGAGAAAACCTTCCCCTGGGGCTGACACCTTGAATTTGAACTTTTAGCCTACTTTACTGTGAGAAAATAAATTTCTCTTTGTTAAAGCCACCCACTTGTGGTATTTCTGTTATAGCAGCACTAGATGACTAAGACAGAATTTCAATGGGGCAGTTCTACTCTGTCCTATAGGGTCCCCATGAGTCAACCCTAGAGGACAGGTTTTTTTTTTTTTTTTTAATCATCCTCTTAGATTTTTATCTATTTTTTTTGTTTATTGTCTATTTCCCACTGTAGAATGTCAGCTCCACAAGAACAGAGACTTTGTTTTGTTCAATGCTGTATCCTCGTTACTTAGAAGAGAATTCAACCCCTGGTAGATGCTCAATAAATATTTGTTGAATAAATGCATGAATACAATACTATAAGAAGTACACAGTGTTAATGAGAGTCTATACTAGGAGAATCCACCATGTCAAGGAGGCTAAGAAAGTCTTCCCTGCAGAAGTGATGCTTGAATTGAGAATAAGTCATCATTGACTTGGCTAAGAAGAGAGGAAAGATCACTCTAGGCAACATGTACAAAGATCCTGTGGTAAGAGGGAACATGGAAAAGATAAGGGACAAAGAAAAGTGCCAATGGAGCAAAAGAAGATAAATCAATTGAAATAGGAATACAAAACGAAATGGGAAAGGAAAGGAGAGCAGACCGTGCAGAATCTTGTAGGCTAAATTAAGAAGTCAAGAAATTATTTTTATTCTAAGAACAACAAAAAAGCATTTGAGTATTTTAAGCAGAGGATTGACTTAATATGAATTATGTGTTGAAAACATCACTTTGGCTTTAGCATAGAGAATAGATTGGAGGAAGGCCCAAGTGGATGTGGGTAACCTGGCTAAAAGACAGTGGTCCAGGTAAGCAATATAGGAAGCTTGGATTTGAGTGACGATAATAAGGATTGAAGTAGATGGCTGCAGAAGTAGATGAATTCAATTGTGATTTAAGAGGTAAAATCAATAAAACTTGGTGAAGGATTGAATAAGGGTATGAGGGAGAAAGTTGTGTCAAAGTTGAGCTGAAGTCTTGGACAGTGGGATGGTTGTGACATGTAATAAAATAAGGACCCCTGGGAGAGGATCAGGTTAGGGAGGAAAGGTGATAAATTAGGTCTTGGATATGCAGATTTTGAAGTTTCTTTGGAGCATCCAAGAGGATATATTGAGTTGGAGATGATCTGGAGTCTGGAAAAAGTCAGGTCTGGTGCTATGAATTCGTGAGTGTTTCAGAAACAGTAACTGAAGTCGTGGGCTAGAGACTACAGGGAGAAAGGAGAGGCTGTAGTTTCATTTAAAATATCTGATTTTTAAGTAAAGGGTGGAGTGACAAAGCCCTGATGTAAGCTAGTAGGCTTGGACCATCCATGCCCACAGATGAAAAGTATTAAATGAGGTTTGGCGCTCACTCAGTAAGGCATTCAAAGCAACACAGGGAGCAACCTTCTGGACCTTTCCAACTTCAAAGCCTAGTTGACAATCAACTTCCCCTTCGTCCTTATCACAGGACAGAGAGAAAAATTTGTGGTGTTTTACCTTGATAAAGTACTTTTACCAAGCAGCAGTCAAGAAATCAAAAGGTACATTGCATTGGACAAATCTGCTGCAAAGGACCTCTTTAAAGTGTTAAAAAACAAAGATGTCACCTTGAAGACTAAGGTGGGCCTGACCCAAGCCATGGTGTTTTCAATTGCCTCATATGTATACGAAAGCTGGACAATGAATAAGGAAGACTGAAGAAAAGTTGACTCCTTTGAATTGTGGTGGAGAAGAATATTGAATATACCATGAACTGCCAAAAGAACGAACAAATCTGTCTTGGAAGAAATACAGCCAGAATGCTCCTCAGAAGCAAGGATAGAGAGACTATGTCTCCCATACTTTGGACATGTTGTCAGGAGGGATCAATTCCTGGAGAAGAACATCATGCTTGGTAAAGTACAGGGTCAGCAAAAAAGAGGAAGACCCTCCATGAGAGGGACTGACACAGTGGCTGCAACAATGGGCTCAAGCATAACAAGGATTGTGAGGATGGCACAGGACCAGGCAGGGTTTCGTTCTATTGTACATACAGTCACTATGAGCTGGAACCAACTCGACAGCACCTAATGACAACATCAAGCATATCTTTTAAAATACTAATTTTTATGGTATGGCTACATATATTTAAAAAATAGAACCATTGTTGTAAATTTTTTCATTGAACATATATTAATTTTGCAATTAAAAAGATGTTTTTAAAAATATATTATTTAAGCTTTTCAGTGTAGACACATTTATGATTTTAAATATGTAGGTTACCAGACTCTTTAAAATTAAACTTATTTTCACAGCTCACATTAACTGAGGAATTAGTATGAGCCGCGTGCTAGTCTAAGGGCTTTGCAATAATTACTCCTTCCATAACCCTATGAGGTAGCTACTATTATCCCCATTTTACAGATGAGGTGACCAATGCAGCAAGGTCAGTCAAGCTAATTTGCCCAAGGTCACACAGACAAAAAAAGAGTGCTGAAGCCAGGATCTGAACCCAGGGTGTCTCCATCAGTGGCAATGCTCGTAACTATTGTACAAATAAAACAAAACAAAAACAGTTGCTGTTGAGTCCATTCTGACTCATGGCAACCACATGTGTTTCAGAGTAGAACTGAACTCCATAGGGTTTTCAATGGCTGTGATCTTTCAGGAGGAGATCGCCAGGCCTTTCTTCAATGCACCTCTAGGTAGATCCAAACTGCCAACTTTAGATCAGTAGCTGAGCACTTAACCATTTGTGCCTTTAGGGACTCCTCGAGTCGGGATCAACTAGACGGCACTCGGTTGTCAGGTCGGTAACTATGGAGCCAGGTTATATTAAAAAATTCACCATGTGCATTTGTAAATGTTTTACATTTTATATTATATTAGACAGAAAACCTTTAGTAAGACTTTTATGAGCCACTTAGTGGTTTCCAGATAGTGGTGAGCATTAAAAATCTGTCTAGACCTGTAACCTTGTACCTAGCTCAAATTCCTCTTGGGTTGGGTTGGGATGGAACAGCTCCAAAAGGCCATATGGGCCCCTGGATACATCCTGGCTTGTGAAATAAGGATGTGATACCCTGATTGACATTAATATAATGTTTTGGGGCCTCTTTTTTAGTCATTGTAGAGATCATTTTCTTGACTCAAAAAATAGAGGTGTGTCCAGACATGAGGGCACAGGGAAAACATTTAGCAAAATTCCCCATACAAATGAAGGTGGAAGATTTGGTGGTTTATGTCATCTGGCAAAACTTTGAGGTAGATGTCGCAGCCAGTATTAAAATGACACCTCAAATCCTAACAACCATAAAGGACAACAACAACTGATATGATACCACCACTCCCAGAGGTTGATCTGATGTCCCCTCTGGCTCAAAGGAGACAGCAGTGTGCTCTCTGGAGGCATAGGAAGCCCTCCAGTCCTGCTCCTCTCCCTGATTCCTCACTGGTGCCTTTTCTGTACCACACTCCCTCCCTTAATTATAACCCTCCAATCCTGCAATGTCTGCCTGTCCCTCCAGCCTCAGGATTTGGCAAAGAATCTAAAGTGGAAAATAATTTTAGTTTAGATCCAGCACAAAGAAAGACCTCATCCATTTCTGATTTCTAGTCACTCATCATCTGATGAATGGTAGGGAAAAAAAAAAAAACTGGCTTGAAAAAGAAGAATATGTAGACTGGGCTAAAATTTTGAGAGCAACCAACATTATATATGGTCTAAAGATTCTGAAATTTACTCTTACATTTGTTTAAAGCCCTCTCAATTCAGTAATAATAATAATAACTTTAAGATTGTTAATAAAGGTTAATATTGATTGAGAACTTACTGAATGCTAGGAACAGCTCTGAGTATTTTTATGAGTGTTATTTTGTTCAGATGAGGAAACTAAGGAGCTGAGAGATCAAATTATTTGTTCAGGTTTACACAGCTAGTTAATGACAAAGCCATGATTCACACCCAGGTGGTCAGACCTCAGAGCCTGCCCTCTTGACTACCAGGAACAACCACTGCAAACACATGGACCTGGAAAGACACAACTCACCCTCCTATCACAAACACTAGAGAGGAGGGTTGGCCCTGGTGAGGAATGTAGTCAGGACACATGACTCCTCAATGGGCCTAAAGAGTACCACTTGAAATAAACAGGTGTGGGGAGCAGGTTGGGGGGAATAAACAAAAGGAACTGAAGCTTTCCTGGAAAAATAATGAGCAGTTCTTATGCCACTGCAGGTGAGGCAGACTGGACAAATTTTGGATAGCTTGTAAAATATTTCCCTTCTTCCTTGTAAATTAGAAAATCATACTGTACCATCTCCGAGGGAGATAAAAGTTATGTTCATGACAACTGGAATGTTGTCTACTATTTGTCTACTATACCTATTTGTTTGTTTGTTTGTATAACATGCCTCATGCTAAGAGAGATTTTAAAGGATCTGGTATTGATGTGCCCCATTCACCAGCACTGTTCTGTGGGGTCTGGGATGCTGAAGGGCACCGCTCATCACTGCCAGATAAAATACAAGATGCCTAGTTGAATCTGAATTTTGGATAAACAACAAATAATTTTTTAGCGTAAGTATTGCATAGGATATACTTACACTAAAACACTATCCATTCTTTATCTGAAATTCAAATTTAACTGGGCAGCCTGAATTTTTATTTGCTAAATCTGGTAGCCTTATCCCCCTCCCTGTCTCGCTGGAGCCCCAGAGTGTAATTATGGACTGAATAACTCAGGCCTGTATGGCTGAATGGAAAGGGCTGGTATCCTGGATAAGGCAAACTTTGTGGAAAAGGGTTGGAGCATCGCAAAGCATGGTCAGACAACAACCAGCAGTGGTCAAAAGCTGGAGTTATTCTTTCAGAGAAGAGAGAACAATGAAGCAAGGTCAGGAACTGGATCGTCTTGTAAAGAAATTCCTTTCTTGAACCAAGAGAGAAGTCATATTTATGTAACATTCCAAGATCTTTCTCCTATATTGTAATTTTCTTTAGTTGCTCCAGCTCTCCAATAGTATAACCCCAAGACCTTGCATTAGTGGGGTGCAGAGAAGAAAGCACAGGGCAGTGAAGGGAAATGTGGTCTGTCTTCATCACTCACCATGGAGCCTCTGTGGAGGGAGGAATATCCTCCCAGAGAACTGAGTCCAGATGTTCCACGTTATGACAGGTGGCTCAATGAGCAGAGAGGTACGGGTCAGAACTAGGAAGTGCAGGGCAGAGAACATGATACGTGAGAAAGAACACATCCTTTATGAGGGACCCAAGATAAACCTTCATATTTCCCAATAGTTATTAGAGGATAGGGCAGAGGATTGATGCCTAGATTACACATGCCTATGCAGTCTGTACTGTATAAATCAAAGGGATCTTACAATGATTCTTTCACTATGAGAACATCCAATCCTGGCATTATAAGCTGTCAGAGCAGAGACACTGACTCTCTTCTCTGGACACACTGCCTGCTCTGTTTGGCTCAATCAGCTCTCGTTGTTCTTTGTGCAACATTCTTCCTGTAGCTGAACGAGACTTGGCTGGTTGCCGCATTCTCCCTGCCTGCCCGCTCCCATGAATAAGGCAGATTTGACAGGCTCTTTTTTTTTTATGTTTATCTCTGGGTCCCTGGGTAGCACAAACCGTTTGCACTCAGCTGCTAACGAAAAGGCTGGTGGTTCAAACCCAGCCAGCAGCACTGGGAGAGAAAGCCCTGTTGATCTGCTTCTGTAAAGATTATAGTCAAGAAAACTCTACGGAACAGTTCTACTCTTTAACACATGGGGTTGCCATGAGTTGGAATTGACTCAACGGCAATGGATGTAGGTTTTTTGGGTTTTGGTTTATGTTTGCTTTTAGTGGAATTTTGCTTCGTCTCTGGCACACAACATTGACTCTTAATGAAGACTTGTGTGTGCATGCAGGTGCCTCTGTGTGTGTGTGTGTGTGTGTATGTGTGTGTGTAGATGAATAGTAGAACTATGGGTAGCTCACTGTGCACCTCAAACCTGACCACAGGACATTTATTTTCAAGATCCCAATTGCCCTCAATTACGGGACATGACCAGATTTAAAAAATCATGGTAACATCACCATGAACTTTAATCTACCAACATTTCTCCCCTGGAATACTGCCAGAGGTGCAAGCACTAACTTCTTATAGTAAAGATAAAAAAAAAAAAAAAAAAAAAACCAACCCTACTGCTGTTGAGTCGATTCCAACTCCTAGCGACCCTAAAGGACAGAGTAGAACTGCCAGATATAGTTTCCGAGGAGCGCCTGGCAGATTCAAACTGCCGACCTCTTGGTTAGCAGCCGTAGCACTTAACCACTACGCCACCAAGGTTTCCATAGTAGAGATCAGATGCTCTAAATTGTCCTTCCCTGGAAGAACATTCATCATACAGAACATAAACATTGGGCACTCACAAAATTATTCTGTTTCAGAGGAAAACAACCAGCCTGAGCAGCTTTGCCCTTAGTTGCCCTGATTTCAAACACAATGTTAAGCTTCTCTCTAGGCCCCACCCTGTACACACCCACTTAGATTATAAACATTCAGAAAATTACTGGCTTCTACCATCTAATTGGCAGTGCTTTTTAGAATGAAAACACATGAGCCCACATGCCGCATTTGCTCCAGTTGGCAATGAGTGAGAACAGTGAAAAGACAAGAGTTGTCCCGCAATGACCACAGCTCTGCTCCACCATGTAGAGAGACAGTTTTCCGTGATGATCTTTGGTTACACCAAGCGTCTCACTAGCACTCGGGCTGATTTTATAGACCAGGTTATTAATCAGAATAGAAAGATTTCATGCTTTGGTGTGTTCCTGAAATGTAGCCGGCATCATCTAATGACAAGAAAAGAAATTACCAAATTGGAATTATGCACTCAGCAGGAACTTCCTACCCATCGCTGAGGGTGGCTTCCCCAGCACAACCCATACTTGCTCCTGGACCTTTGTTCCAGCAGGTCCTACAGCCTAGATTTAGGGGCATTTTCCTACCAGTCCCTGAGTCCTTGGGTGTTGCAAATGGTTAGTACACTTGGTTACTAACTGAAAGGTTGGAGGTTCGAGTCCATCCAGAGGACCTTGGAAGAAAAGTCTGATGATCAGCTCCCAAAAAACCAGCCATTGAAAACCCTGTGGAGCACAGTTCTATTCTGACACCCATGGGGTCTCCATGAGTTGGAATTGACTCAATGGCAGCAGGTTATTTTTATTTATTTATTTTTGCTTCCTAGTCCCTACCCAGTAAAAACCTACATATGCATTGACTGACAAGTGGACATAAAACGATATTCTTCATAAATTGTAAAATGCGAAAAGCAGGTTACAAACATTTTGCAGTGTATGATTCCATTTTTGTAAAACAACAACATAAATACACATAAAAGGCTGTTAATAGTGATTATCTCTGTGTTGTGACATTATTAGTGCTTTTATTTGATTTTATTTACTTAGCTGTATTACCTATATATATTTATTTCTTTGTAATAAGTTGTTTTTGTTGTTAGGTGCCACTAAGTTGGCTCTGACTTATGGCTACCTTATGTATAACAGACCAAAATGTTACCCTGTTCCACGCCATCTTTGTAAGAAGTAGTATAAAGAAATAAGGAAAAGAAAAGGAAGGCTTTTAAGGCAGTTTCATATCTTACCTCTTTCCAGAATCTTTCAAGACATCTCTATGTGGAAGGATTCTTTCCATTGTCTAAACATATATAGCAGACATATAAAACATATGTAGGATGCATATTAAAGGAAGGTATTGAAGGAAGAAGACCAAGCTGCACTGAAGGCATTGGTGAAAAACAAAGCTCTAGGAACTGATGGAATACCAGTTGAGAGGTTTCAACAAATGAATGCCATGCTGGAAGTTCTCACTCATTTATGCCAAACAATTTGGAGGACAGCTACCTGGTCAATCAACAGTAAGAGATCCATATTTGTGCTCATTCCAAAGAAAGGTGATCCAACAAAGTGTGGAAATTATCGAACACTATGTTTTTATTGCTCATTAACATTGCACACAAGTAAAATTTTGCTAAAGATCATTCAAAAGCGGCTGCAGCAGTATATTGACAGGGAACGGCCAGAAATTCATGCTGGATTCAGAAGAGGACATGGAACAAAGGATATCATTGCTGATATCAGATGGATCTTGGCTGAAAGCAGAGAACACCAGAAAGACATTGTCTTAGTTATCTTGTGCTATAACAGAAATACCACAAGTGGGTGGCTTCAAAAAACATAAGTTTATTCTCTCACAGTATAGTAGGCTAGAAGTCCAAATTGAAGGCATCAGCTCCAGGGGTAGGCTTTCTCTCTCTGTCGGCTCTGGAGGAAAGTCCTTGTCATCAATCTTCTCCGGGACTAGGAGTACCTCAGCGCAGGGACCCTGGGTCCAAAGGACATGCTCTTCTCCCAGCTTTTGTTTCTTGGTGGTATGAGGTCCCCATGTATCTCTGCTCACTTCTCTCTTTTATATCTCAAAAGAAATTGACTTAACACAAATCCTAATCTTGTAGATTGAGTCCTGCCTCATTAACATAACTACTACTAATCCCGCCTCATTAACATCATAGAGGAAGGATTTACAATACATAGGCTTATCATATCGGATGACAAAATGGTAGACAATCATACAATACTGAGAATCATGGACTAGCCAAGTTGACACACATAACTTTGGGGGAACACAATTCAATCCGTAAGAGATGTTTACCTGTGTTTTATTGACTATGTAAAGGCATTCGACTGTGTGGATGATAAATTACAGATAACATTGTGAAGAATGGGAATTCCAGAACACTTATTTGTACTCATGCAGAACCTATACATAGACCAAAAGGCAGTTGTTCAAACAGAACAAGGGGATACTGCATAATTTAAAGTCAGGAAAGGTGTGCATCAGGGTTGTATCATTTCACCACACTTATTTAATCTGTATGCTGAGCAAATAATCTGAGAAGCTGGACTATATGCAGAAGAAAGGGGCATCAGGATTAGGGGAAGATTTATTAACAACCTATGTTATGCAGATGACATAACCTTGCTTGCTGAAAGTGAAGAGGACTTGAAGCAATTATTGATGAAGAACAAAGACACAGAACATAGCCTTCCATATGGATACACCTCAGCATAAAGAAAATAAAAATCCTCACAACTGAATCAATAAGCAACATAACGATAAACAGAGAGAGGATTGAAGTTGTCAAGGATTTTATTTTACTTGGATCCACAATCAATGCCCATGGAAGAGGTAGTCGAGAAATCAAACGATGCATTGTATTGGGCAAATCTGCTCCAGAAGATCTCTTTAAAGTGTTAAAAAGCAAAGATGTCACTTTGAGAACTAAGGCACACCTGACCCAAGCCATGGTGTTTTCAATCGCCTCATATGCATGTGAAAGCTGGACAATGAAGAAGAATTGAAGCCACCGAATTATGGTGTTGGTGAAGAGTATTGAATATACCACTGACTGCCAGAAGAACAAAATCTGTCTTGGAAGAACTATAACCAGAACAGTTCTTAGAAGTGAGGATGGCAAGACTTCATCTCAGGTATTTTGGACATGATAACAGAAGGGAGCAGTCCCTGGAGAAGGACATCATGCTTAATAAAGTAGAAGGTCATCTCTACTAGAAAAAAAAAAAAAAGAGTGAGAGAGAGAAGAAGACCCTCAATGAAATGGATTGACACAGTGGCTAGAACAATGGGCTCGAACATAGCAATGATTGTGAGGATGGCGCAGGACCAGGCAGTGTTTCATTCTGTCGTACATAGGGTCTCTGTGAGTTGGAATAGACTCAACAGCACCTAACAACAACAACAAGGATGCATGGAATTGCATGGATACCTCTATAACAATACTTTCTACTTCTTTTCTTGAACTACAGTTTTTAAGTGTCAACTTATATCCCATAATTTAAGTACTTTGAAAGCAGATGCTGTGTTTGAGTCTTTTTATTTCTTTTGCAGTACCTGATGCCTAACTTTGTGCCTTGCCCATTGTAGGCAGCTAGTAAATACTTTTTGAATGAACGATTACACACATAATTTGGCATACCCCTTGTTTCTAAAAGATTCTGTCAAAATCTACTCTCTCAAAATTAAAAATACTGTCTTTTCAATGAAACAAGTATCTTTGAGGTTTAAAAACTTCACATAGGTATTCTGCCATAACTAATATATGCAAAAATAACAAAATCAATGTCCTCAAATGTAAGGCTCTTTGAAGTTAGCTCTGGGACCTCAAAAACATCCAAGTTGAGAATTACAGGCAAGTTCAGTTTCTTAAGGTTTATTTCTGGATTTCTCAAAATTCCCCAAAGCTCTTAATTTATCCTGAAATGCTAAGGAGTATGTCAAAGTTTCAAAGATAAGCTGAGAAAGATGAAGTTAAATTCGAGGTGCAATTATTTTTAAAAGGAATCATGATTCGTGGTTTATTTAGCGCATTGTCTTCAACTTAGCAGAATCCCTAGAGGACAATCACACATTTATCTACCATGTGCCTGCACACAGAAATAGACAAAGACATTTAAGTACAAGCTTTGCAAGTGGGGAAGATTGGAGAAGGTCTTCGTTTCCCTCAACTGAAGGAAAGACCCCTGGCTCAGATTATGGGCCTCTCTACTCAACACTCAACAAGAATCCTCATTAAACTCACATTCTAATCAGCTCCTTAGGGTCTGTGTAGCATGTTTCAAGTATCCTTCACTCCACTCCCAACCCAGCCCATTTCTTTTAATCTCAACTCCAGCAATGCTTTAAACATCTTTCTAAATGCAAAGAATTTATTGGGATATCAGATAGCAAGGTCTGATTCTTTTATATATATATATACACATATTTTTTAAAAAAACAAACTTATTGCCATAGAGTCGATTCTGGCTCATAGCAACCCTGTAGGACAGAGGAGAACTGCCCCACAGGGTGTCCAAGGAGTAGCTAGCTGGTGGATTCAAACTGCTGACCTTTTGTTTAGCAGCTGAGCTCTTAACCACTGCACCACCAGGACTCCTATACACACATATATAAATACACATATATATGCTGTTGTTGTTAGGTGTTGTCGAGCTGACTCTGACTCATAGGAACCCCATGTACAACAGAAAGAAACTGCCTGGGCCTGCGCCATTTTCATGATAGTTGTTATGCTTGAGCCCATTATTGCAGCCACTGTGTCATATATACATATACATACATATCTATATCTATGTCTATATCTATATCTTTATCTGTATCTATGTATCTATATCTATATATCTATATCTATATGAGGAGCCCTGGTGGCACACTGGTTAAGACCGCCACTGCTAACCTAAGGGTCAGTAGTTCAAATCCACCAGCTGCTGGACAGGAGAAAGATGTGGCAGTCTGCTTTTGTGAAGATTTACAGCCTTGGAAACCCTTTTAGGCAGTTCTACTCTATCCTATACAGTGGCTATGAGTCAGAATCCATTTAACAGCGAGAGGTTTTGTTTCATACACACATATATACGTATGCACACACATAAATTGGAGTCCACGGGTGATGCAAGTGGTTAAGCACTCAACTGCTAGACCAAAGGTTGATGGTTCAAACCCATCCATAGGTGTCTTGGTAGAATGACCCGGTCACCTGCTTCCAAAAGGTCGCAGCTTTGAACATCTATGGAACAGCTCTTCTCTGCATACATGGGGTCACCATGGATCAGAATTGGCTCAACGACAACTAACAACAACAACATATATGCAAATATATATAGTTAACATTATGTATCATTCTTATACTCAACAAACATGCACAGAGCACCTACTATGTGCCAGGTTAGTTGTTGTGGATAGAGTGATGAACAAGAAAGACATCATCCCTGCTGTTAGAGAGCTTCCAGTCCAGCAAGGGAAGACAGATATCATGCAATTAATTACCCAAATAGCTATTTAAATGCAGTTGTCATAAATTCTACAAAGGAAAAGTATAGTGAAGAAAGACAGTGATTAAATGGCATTCTTGAACCAGCCTGAGACATCAAGGCAGGCTCTGTGAGGAAGCCAAGCTTTTAAGGGTGAGTTCAAAATATCGCCAGCAGAGAAGACAGCACATATAAAAACATGAGGTCCAGAAGGAGTTTGGAGCAACCCCGTAGCTAAGAAAGTCTGGTGAGTCATGTAGAGCCTTTCAGACCCTTTAAAAAGTAGGACGTATCCACAGAGCAGTAGGAGGCCACGAAAGGTTATGTAGCAGGAGAGTAACACATTCAGTTTTGCAATCTTTGAAGATCTCTCTGGAGTTCCTGGGTGGTGCAAACAGTTAACATGCTCAGGGGCTAAACAAAGGGTCGAAGGTTCAAATCCATCCAGAGTCACCTCAAAAGAAAGGCCTGATGATCTACTTCTGAAAATCAGCTATCAAAAACCATATGGAGCACAGTTCTACCCTGACATACATAGGATGAGTTACAGATGACTCAATGGCAGCTGGTTTTTAAAGATTGCCCCGGCTGCTGTGTTGACAATGCAATAGATGGGCAGCAGGTTAACCATTTGGGAGGCTCTTGTGGTAGTCCAGGTGAGAGGGGATGGGGATTCAAGCAGCATGCAGCATAGTGGAAGTGAGAATGGAGACACATGAAGAATTCAAAATATATTTTAGCAAATATATGCCAAAAAACACACCTATAAATTGCACTGAAGTTAATGCTGGGCATAATAAAGGTTTCAGTCAGACTCTTGCCATTTTAATTTTATGGGTTTATGGCTTCAATGAACAATATAATTGTACATATTCCATAAGTAGTTGATTTTATAGTGAAAATTTACTACAAACTCTCTAGGAAGATGCTAGAGACCACTACTACTAGAAGTCCTACGTTAACAAGTTAAGACAGTGTAATGGTTAATGGTTAAGGTTGTGTGTCAACTTGGTTGGGTCATGATTCTCAGTCATTCGGCAGTTACATAATGATGCAGTTTGGTAGGTATGAAATGATGTCATTTAGCAGTCACATATAATGATGTAATTTGGCAGTTATATAATATTTTTAATTTGGCAATTATATAATGATGTAACCATCCTCCATGATGTGATCTGATTTGACCAGCCAATCAGTTTTAAGGGGAGTTTTCTCAGGGGTGTGGCCTGCACCCTTATTTGCTCTGGATCCTGCATCCAGCTCCTCATCATCTTACCTCTGGCTCTTGGGATTCATCAGCCTCCACAGCCTGTGAGCAAGCAGCCTGCAGTCTTACCTGCCAATCTGGTATTTATCTACCCTGCAGCTACATGAGTCAGGAGAAACCTCCAGCCTGATGCCTGACCCACGGACTTGGGGCTTGTCAGCATCTACAATCATGTGAGCCATTTCCTTGAGATAAATCTCTCTCTCTCTCTCTGTATATATACATACAGAGAGAGAGAGAGAGACTTATGTAGGGAACCTGGTGGCATAGTGGTTAAGTGCTACAGCTGATAACCAAAGGGCTGGCAGTTCAAATCCACCAGGTGCTCCTTGGAAACTCTATGGGGCAGTTCTACGTAGTCCTATAGGGTCGCTGTGAGTTGGAATTGATTCAACGGCAATGGGATTGGTTTTTTTGATTTATATGTATATACATACACACATACTTTACTGATTTTATGTCTCTAGAGAACCCAGCCCAAGACATTTTGTACCAAGAATGGTTCTAGAGAAACCAAATTGTAAGAATGCTTTTCTAAATTGTTTCTCAAGTTTCACCAGATTCTGCCTCTAATAGTAAAAAGGGCACAGATAATCCATGGCATGAGGTGGCAATGTTAATACGTATAATATCACCACCAATAGATCAAGTATTGGTGAGAAGACAGGCTCTAGGTGATCATACATTTGATGCTTTTCTACAATTTTGTCAGAGTGAGAAGTATAGGGAAGCTTGCTGGTTGATCCTACTTTCACTAGACAAAGTGGTGAAAGAAAGAGATGAGCTTAGGGCTTCAGAGTCACAGCTGAAGTGCCACATAAAAGATCTGTAAGTTGCCTCTTGTGCCCTGAAAGAAAGTCTTACTTCTTGTAGTAATAGAGCTGATGTCGAAAATCAAACCTACAGTCTAATCATAACAATGGCTAAATTACAATGCCAATTGAATTCCCAACTTTAGATGGTGTCTGAAGTTAAAGTGAGGATACTGATTGGGAAGAAATGGAATCCTGAAACTTGGGATGGGGACGTATGGGCAGATAATCAGGAGGCTGAGGACACTGAGCCCCTAAATTCTGTTGAATTGCTCCTGCCAACAAAACCATTAGCCCCTCTAACCCGCATCTGATCAGATTAACACAGCTGTGTCTAAAAGCCTTTGTCTGAGTCATCACTTGGTGAGGTGTCTGGGTCATCACGTGGGCATTGCCTGAGACAGATGCCTTACAAGACATTATTAAATATTCTCCAAGCACATTCCCACCACCCATTTTGGCTTCTACACCTATAACTAGGCTTAAGTCACAATGAGCTCTAAAAGGTGAAGTACAAGTATGACCAAGAAGGAGGTATGCCACACTCCAAAAGAACAGCTTGAATTTTCTAATATGTACAAACAGAAACCCGGGGAATATGTGTGGGGATGGCTATTAAGAGTGTGGATAATGGTGCAAGGAACACAAAGTTGGATCAGTTTATAGATACGGGCCTACTAAGCACAGAGTCTTCATTCAGTGTTTCAGCTTGAGTGATCAGAAAAGGATCTAATAGTTTATTTGCTTGGGTCACTAAAGCACGAATTATGTGGTGGCCAACACTAAATCCAGCTGAAGTACCAGACCTGCCTTGGTGTAATGTAGAAGAAGGTATCCAAAGGTTTAGGGTTTAGGGAAATTGGCATGTTAGAGTGAATTTGTCAGGTTACTCACAGACCTACACATGGAATGCACAGAGGATACACCTTCTGCCACAATGGTGAGAAGCAAAATTCTGAAGGGAGCCCCAGCATCCTTAAAGACTGCTGTGATTGCTATTTTATGTAAATCAGATTTGACAGTGGGAAGAGCCCTAAATGAATTAAGACACCTAACTACAATAGGGTTGACTAGACCTTGTGGTGGTAGGGACCAAGTGGCAGTGCTTCACTGACAAAGACAAGGTGGCCATGGCTACTGTAATGGATAGCAGAGCCAAGGCAGTAATCAGAATGGTCTGACTCATGTGAACTTATGGCATTGGCTACTTAGTCATGGTGTCCCAAGAAGTGAAATAAATGGGAAATCTACTAAACATTAACTTGATCTGTACAAGTGGAAGAATTCTAGGCCAAGTGAACAGCAGTCTAAATGAATCACCAGAATAGAGTCATGGCCCCTTAAATTTTTGTTTGAGAAATTAACTTCAACTGTAAACTTTCACCTAAAGTGCAATTAGGAAAAAATAAGTATTAAAAAAAATAAAAGAGTCACTACCCTCAATCAATTCCCAGGGTTCAGCCAGTTTACAAACCCAAACCTCTTGGATGAAGGAAGTTCAGGTCCCCTTGAGGAAGGACCCCATTACACTGCCAAAAATTTATGCTGTTAATCTTTCTCCCTGTCCTTCCCAAAGGGATCTATAGCCTTTTATGAGAGTGATTGCTCCCTGGGGAAAAAGGAAATAACCAGACTTTTCAGGAATTACTGGATACTGGCTCTGAACTGACACTAATTCCAAGAGACCCAAAATGTCACTGTGGCCCACCAGTCAGAGTGGGGGGATATGAAGATCAGGTTATTAATGGAGTCTTAGCTCATGTTTGGAACCCTGGTGGCACAGAGGTTAAGAGCTTAGGCTGCTAACCAAAATCTGGCAATTTGAATCCACCAGCTGCTCCTCAGAAACTCTGTGGGGCAGTTCTACTCTGTCCTATAGGGTTGCTATGAGTCAGAATTGACTTGATGGCAATGGGTTTGGTTTTAGGTTAGCTCAGGTTCATCTCACAGTGGTTCCAGTGGGTCCCTGAACCCATCCTGTAGTAATTTCCTCAGTTCCAGAATGATAGTGGAGTAAGGGCTATTATGATAGGAAAAACCAAATAGAAGCCATTAGAACTACCCCTATCTAGGAAAATAGTAAAGCAAAAGCAATATTACATTCCTGGAGGGATTGAGGAGATTAGTGCCCACTTCAGGGACTTAAGGATGCAGGGGTAGCAATTCCCATCACATCCCCATTCAACTCACCTTTTGCCTTTTGGAAAAAACAAATTGATCTTGGAGAATGAGAGAGGATTATTGAAAATGTAACCAGGTGGTGACACCAATTGCAGCTGCTGTTCTAGATGTGGTGTCATTCATTGAGCAAATTAATACATCTCCCAGTACCTGGTATGCAGCTATTGATCAGGCCAAAGCCTTTTTCTTGATTCCAATTTTGAAGGATCACCAGAAGCAATTGGCTTTCAGCTGGCAAGGCCATCAGTAAGTATACCTTCACTGTCCTACTTCAAAGGTATGTCAACTCTCCAGCCCTATGTCATAATTTAGTCTGCAGGGAACTTAATCACCTTTCCCTTCCACATGACCTCACATTAGTCTATTACTCGGATGAAATTATGCTGACTGGATCTAGTAAGGAAGAAGTATCAATGATCCTACATTTACTGTTAAGATATTTATGTACGGTTAAGACATTTATGTGCTAGAGGGTGGGAAATTCAAACACCTTTCATCTCAGTGAAATTTCTAGGGGTCCAGTGGTGTGGGGCATGTCAAGACATTCCTTCTAAACTGAAGGATAATTTATTGCATCTGGCCCCTCCTACAACTAAAAAGGAAGCACAATGTCTGGAGGACCTCTTTGGATTTTGGAGGCAACATATTCCTCATTGGGTGTGCTACTCCAGCCTATTTATCAAGTGAATTGAAAATCTGCTAGTTTTGAGTGGGAAACAGAACAAGAGAAGCATCTGCTACAGGTTCAGGCTGCCGTGCAGGCCCATTCTGCCCCTTGGGCTATATGATCTGGCTAATACAATGGTTCTTGAAGTGTCAGCCACAGATAGAGATGCTGTTTGGAGTCTTTGGCAGGCCCTTGTTGGTGAATCACAGAGCAGACTCAGGATTTTGGGGTAAAGCCCTGCAGATAATGACTCTCCTTTTGAGAAACTGCTTTAGGCTTGTTACTGGGCCTTAGTAGAGCCTGAATGCTTAACCATAGGCCACCAAATCACCATGTGGGCCTGAACTGCCATCATGAACTGAGTGTTGTCTGATCCCACAGAGCCATAAAGTCAGATGTGCGCAGCAGCACTCCATCTTTAATGGAAGTGATATATACAAGATTGGCTTCGAGCAGGACCTGAAGGCACAATAAGCTGCAAAAGGAGGTGGCGCAAATGTCCATGGTCTCTACTCCTGTCACATTACATTCCCACTCCCAGTCTGCACCTATGGCCACCTGGGGAGTTCCGTACGATCAGTTGACTGAGAAGGAGAAAACTTGTGCCTGGTTTACAGATGGTTCTGCATGATAATGCAGGCACCACTTGAAAGTGGACAGTAGCACCACTATAGCCCCTTTCTGAGACTTCTCTGAAGGACAGTGGTGAAGAGAAATCCTCCCAATGGGCAGAACTTCAAGCAGTGCACCTGGTTTTCACTTTGCTTGACAGGAGAAATAGCCAAATGTGCTATTATATACTTATTCATGGGCTGTGGCAAATGGTCTGCCTGGATGTTGAGAGACTTGGAAGGAACATGATTAGAAAATTGGTGACAAGAAGGCATGGGAAAGAGGTATGTGGAGAGACCTCTCTGAATGGACCAAAGAAGTGAAGATATTTGTGTCTCATGTGAATGCTCAGCAAACGGTGATCTTGGCAGAGGAGGATTTTAACAATCTAGTGGATAGGAAGATGTATTCTGTGGCAAAGAGTCATCCTCTTTCCCCAGCCAGTCTTGTCATTGCCCAATGGGCTTATAAATAAAGTGGCCATGGTGGCAGGGGTGGAGGTTATGCATGGGATCAGCAACATAGACTTTCACTTACCAAGGCTGACTTGGAGTGCCCAATCTGCAAACAGCAGAGACCAACACTGAGATGTTGATATAGTACCATTCCTCAAGATGATCAGCCAGCAACCTGGTGGCAGGTTGATTACATTGGACCCCTTCCATCATGGAAAGGGCAGCATTTCACTCTTATTGGGATAGGCACTTAAACTCTGGATAAGAATATACCTTCCCTGCACACAATGCCTCTGCCAGAACTACCAAACGCGGATCACAGAATGCCTTTTCCACCAACATGATATCTCACACAACATCATCTCAGATCAAGAGACTCACTTCCCAGCAAATGAAGTATGATAATTGGCCCATGCTCATGGAATTCACTGGCCTTACCATGTTCCCCATCATCCTGAATCATGTGGTTTGACAGAATAATGGACTGGCTTTTTAAAGACACATTTATGGTGCCAGCTAGGTGGCCACACTTTGCAAAGTTGGGGCAAAGTTCTCTAGGAGGCTGTATATGCTCTAAACCAGCACCCAATATATGCTGCTGTTTCTCCCATAGCCTGGATTCACAGGTCCAGGAATTAAGGGGTGGAAATGGGAATGGCACCACTAAATATTACCCCTAGTGACCCACTCACAAAATTTTTGCTTCCTGTCCCCATAACCCTATGCTCTGTGGGTCTAGAGGTCTTAGTTCAAAGGGAGGAATGCTCCCACCTGGAGATACAACACTGATTCCGTTGAACTGGAAGTTAAGAATGCTACCCAACCACTTTGGGTTCCTCATGGCTATAGATCAACAGGCCAAGAAGGGAGTTAACATACTGGCTGGTGTGATTGAACCTGACTACCAAGGAGAAATCAGAATGATGTTGCACAACAGATACAAAAAAGAGTATATCTAGAACACAGGAGATCACTTAGGGTGTCTCTTGGTACTACCATGCCCTATGATTAAAGTCAGTAGAAAACTGCAGAAACCCAATTCTGACATAACTTCTAATGGCCCAGACCCTTCAGGAATGAAGGTTTAAGTCACCCCACCAAGCAAAGAACCATGACCAGCTGAGGAGCTTGCTGAGGGTAAAGGGAACATAGAATGAATGGTGGAAGAAGGTAGTACTAAATACCAGTTATGACCACACGAATAGTTGCAGAAAAGAGGACTGTAATTCTTATGAATATTTCTTTCTTGCTTTATTATACTTGTATGTGTGTATATATATATATATATATATATATACACAAATTATTTTTCTTCTTTCCCTCCCTTATAAAATATAAGATATAAACAGGGTAGTGCATTTTTGGTTGCATGTTTAGTTGCATCATGTTATGCACAAGTATGACTTTGTAATTGTATTTATTTAGAGATTTTGTATGGTTAAAGGAGATGTGTAGAGGGGCCAAATGGACAGTGGTGGACTGTGGTGGCTAAGGTTGTGTGTCAGCTTGGCTGGGCCATGATTCTCAGTGGTTTGGCAGTTATGTAATGATGTAATTTGGCAGTTATGTAATGGTGTAATCATCTTCCATGATGTGATCTCATGTGAGCAGCCAATCAATTCTAAGGAAAGCTTTCATGGGGGTGTGACTTGTATCCTCTCTATATATGGACGTTCTGGCTCATTTGCTCTGGATCCTGCATCTGGCTCATCATGTCTGACCTCTAGTTCTTGGGATTCATTAGCCTCTGAAGCCAATGAGCCAGCAGCCTACCATCTTTCCTGCCGATCTTGGGCTTCATTGGTCTCCACAGCCTGTGAGCTAGCAACCTGCCATCTGACCTCCTAATCTTGGATTTGTCAGCCCCTGCAGCTAAGTTAGTCAGGAGAAGCCTCCAGCCTGATGCCTGACCCATAGACTTGAGACTTGCCAGCCTCTACAATCTCACAAACCATTTCCTTGAGATAAATTTCTCTCTCTCTCTTGCCATCTAGTTGATTTTGACTCATAGTGCCCGTACAGGACAGAGAGAACTGCCCCCATAGAGTTTCCAAGGAGCGCTTGCTGGATTCAAACTGCTGACCTTTTGGTTAGCAGCCATAGCACTTAACCACTATGCCACCAGAGTTTCCGTATATATATATACGCTTCACTGGTTTTGCTTCTCCAGAGAACCAAGCCTAAGATAGTCAGCAATGTGTATTGAGCTCCAATTATGTGTAAAGCCCTCTGTAGCATTAAAGAAACATATAGGTCTTGTCCTTGAGGGTCTTGAAGTATATGAGAGTAAATAACCTCTCCTTGAGACACGAATGCCAGAAACTCAGTATCATACCAACAATTATTGAACAGGATTAGGAAGAAGAGCTAGAAGGGAGTCCCCAAATAAGCAATTGGAACAATAAGAAGAGAGCCATATCACCACTGAAACCAGGGAAAAGAAAGCTTGAAGAGAGGCATGGTCACAAGGGCCTTAGGCTGAGCTAGCAAATAGGATAAGAAATGAAAAAGGTCGTTTGGAAGAACCTGGTGGCTTATGACAGATCCATGACAAAAGAACAGAGAAGGCCAGTGCAGCAAGTCAAGAGAAAGGAGAAAATGGAGAAATTATCACAATTGTAGATTAATCTTTGGTCAATTGACTAATTTGTACCTTGCCTTGTTCCAGAAGGATTTAAGTAGGCTTATAGGGATTAAAAATGCAACAGGAAAACATAAATTATAAGAAAGATGAAAGAAGAAAGAAAAACAAGGGCGGTGTTATAAAATAATGCCAGGAACGAGGCTAAAAATGTCTACAGCTTTGGCTTCACCCAAATTAGGGAATTAGATCAAACAAAATGAACAAAACAGCTGCAAACGACCATACAACCCCTTTACTCATCCGGCTCTTACTCTATTATTATCTTGGGCTCTTACTCTTTCAAAGTTCAGATTCTGCCCCAAATTTGGCCAATTTGTTAACATTTATTGAGTTTCTGCTATTCAAAAATCACCCTTAGTTTTAAGATGGACGGAATGCTATCTATGTCTAGAAAGACCATCAAGTGCTTGTTTCATAAAAGGCGCTCAATAAGTGTTTGTGAAATAAAATCATGTTGAATAGTAAAAAGAAAATTATGGCTTTTACTTTCAAGTAGTGTTTAAATGGAGCCCTGGTGGCAAAGTGGCTAAGAGCTCAGGCAGCTAACCAAAATGTCAGCAGTTCAAATCCACCAGCCTCTCCTTTGGAATCCCTGTGAGGCAGTTCTACTCTGTCCTATAGCGTCACTATGAGTCAGAATCGACTCGACTGTACACAACAACAATGGTGTTTAAATAGTTGTGAATACTGAAGCTAATCACAGAGCTTCTCTCAGGATTGGTTTTCTTATCTGTGAAAGTAGGGTGTATGCAACAGAGATTGCTATTTATTACCCAACAAAATTGGGTAATTATTAAAAGTACTTCTCTTTGTTACACATACTTTTAAGATTAATACTCTTCTCCTCACTGCTGCTTTCTCAGGAGTCTGCAGCCTGACTTGTTAGGGAATTCTGACTTAAGCTAATAAAGAGCCTTCGGATTTTAGTTAATCCTGGTGGTTAAGAGCTAGGGTGAGCTACAGCTGCCAACCAAAATGTCAGCAGTTTGAATACACCAGCCACTCCTTGGAAACCCTATGGGGCAGTTCTACTCTGTCCTGTAGGGTTGCTAAGGGCCGGAATCAATTTGACAGCAATGGGTTTTTTTTTTTTTTGTTTTTGTTTTTTTATGTATAGTTAGGTAGGAGATAGCCTGGTGACATTTCACCAGTAGCAAAGGCCAGCCATGTGGCAGCAGGTTAACAACAAACATATGAGTAACTAAGAGCTGGCCTGGGAGAAGCAACCTAAGTTGGCAACCCTTGTTTTAAATGACTTTCTAACTGGCTGTAAGATATCTAGAGTAGAGCAGGTATGGTCAACTTATAGTGCCCAGGACACATACAGGACTTTGCAAAACATGTAACAGAACATTTGCCATTTCAATATTTTTCTTTACATGTACAATTCAGTGACATTAATTACGTTCATCATGTTGCGCAGCCAACATCACTCTCCACTTGCATATTTTCCATCCATCACCCTTTTTTTTAGCTGAAGCTCAGTGCCCCGAAGCAATGACTCCTGGTTTCCCCCTTCCTCCCACCCCTGGCAACCACTAATGAACTTTGGTCTCTATATCTTAATGAGAGATAACATAAATATATAATTTTGGAAAAAAGATATTGAAGTGCTTTACAAATAACATTGATGAATTCTGACTTCTATGTTTAATCAGCTTGTCCACTATTATAACAGAATATTTCTTTCACCTGAGGAATATAAATTTTTATTCTCCCAGGTTTACCAAACAAAGGGATTCACAAAAGTATTCTTTAAATAACATATTGCTATCGTGTTTATAAAACATGAATCAATAGCTAGAAGTCAAAGTTCAAATACAGGTGTACCTATCACAATGTCTGAAAATGAATGAATAACTCAGTGTCCTGTCCTAAATAATGCCGGAAGGGTATTTAGATGATCTGTGGAAAATCAGTTATAGGAGAGAACTTGACCTCACATAGCTAGATATTCAGTGCCAACCATACCACCAACAATGTCATTGTCACAACCAACCTTCACCATAGATTATTACATGCTATACATGAATCCCACATTTCTCCTGCCAAAGGAAGATAATTTTAATAGTTCTGAAGGGGAACAACTTTCATATGAATGCTCCTAAACACACACAGACACACACACCACAGTTTCTTCAACATTACAGAATGACCAAAACCAACTTAAAGCTAGAATGAACTCTCTGTTATATGGAGGCCAAGTCAGCCATTTAGAAGCCAAAGAAGGCTATTGGGCATCTGTTAAAAAACCTGAGTCTGGTACTTGCATACTTACCAGTCTTACCAATGCTTATGGAAGATGCTGTTAGCTTACAGCAAAATTATTCCATCCTTACTCGGATGTGGCTTTTAACACATGCAAACACACTCCTCAGCCTTTTCCAGTCTTTCCTGTTCACCCCCATTTAGCACTAGCTGGTGGCTTCTGCTCTGTGTAATATTCAACTCACATGCCAGAGATGAAGTAATGGGATTGGCTTTACGAGCTATCACAGCTGCACAATATCCTGAGAGATCCTCATTCCCTTATGGAGCAGGAAAATGTGTCCACAGAGCTGTGAGCTACACTAGCCAGCTCTTAAGGTCCCAGGGAGTAGCCTTCTTTTCCAGAGGGGCCTTCCATCTTCTCAAAGGTTAGTCTCAAGCTCTTTAGGCAAGGGGTGGTCCAAACTCACTCCAGGGTTTTTCTTAAGGTCTTACCCAACATAGTTGTTAAGGTAAGATTAAAGCTCATTCCATCCGTATCCTATTATTTCCTCTAAAGCTGGAGCCTCATGGGGCCAGGCTTCCACTGGAAACATATTTAGATGATTGTTCATGTGGGGTTTGAGGTTTTGATCTCCCTGGTCTATTCTGTGACCTCTGTTGGAAGGCAAAAATAAGCCTACTTTCCTTTGTCTTTGAAATTAGTAAATTTATTTGTGTAAAGCACTAAGCAAAATAATCCTCCAGAGGAATTTCTTTAACAAAAGAATGGGATATGAGGAGTGGAGTGGGGTGAGGACAATGGAAGAGGATTATTAAGGAGCCTTGGTGGTACAGTGGTTAAAGCGCTCATCTGCTAACCAAAAAGTCAGTGCTTCAAACCCACCAGCTGCTCCACAAGAGAAAGATGTAGCAGCCTACTTCTGTAAAGACTTACAGCCTTGGAAACTCTACAGGGCAGTTCTACTGTGTCCTACCGGGTCACTATGAGTCAAGATTGACTCAAAGGCAATGGGTTTGGTTTGGTTTTTTAATAGAATTTTGATTTAAGAAATGTTTATGCTTTTTCTCTTGCCCTGCATATTAAGATGAGTGTATATTTAAATAAATCCTTAGATGCTTTTCTTAATTCAGTATGCTCCCTCCCCTTCTCCAGGGTCTAATTATATGGGGTTCTTTCACAGACAACTCTCCTAGGGAAATTCAAGAAGAAGGGAAGATACTGAAAAGCAGTGAGTCTAGTATTCACTAGTTAGTGAGACTATGTCCACAAGACTTCCCTCTCTTCTAACACCAATTGCAAATTTGGGGGTACCCAAGACTGCCCTTAGGTTTGATAGTTCACTAGAGAGACTCAGAGAACTCAATGAAAACTGTTATATGCACAGTTATAGTTACAGCTAAAGGCTGCAGATTAAAATCAGCCAAAGGAAGAAGCACGTAGGGCAGAGTCCAGAAGAATTCCAAACACAGAACTTCCAGTTGTCCTCTCCTTGTGGAGCTGTGCACAGCATTACTGGCTCCGTATTGATGTGTGACACTATGCACACAGTATGGCCAACCAGGGAAGCTCACCTGAACCTTGGTGTCTAGAGCCTTTACTGGGGCTCAGTCTCATAAATTTTATTGGGATTCAACATTGGCCAATGTGGCTGACCTCAGTTTCCAGCCTCTCCGAAAGTAGAGCTGATGCCGTGTACCTTAAGCCCCCACACTAAATCACATAGTCAGACTATCTGGAGTGATCCAAGGCCGCCAGGCCTAACAGACATAATATTCCAAGGGCTTAGAGATCACCTCCCAGAAGACGACATCTCTTTGGGCAAGGTTAAACTCTTTGCTGCACACTACGAATAACATGATGAACTGAAAGGTAAAGCTAACGCAACCACTGCCTCCTACTTCTCTTGAGCCTAAGGGGTGAAACAATGGAGGTAGGAGTCAACTGCAGTTTATTTGAGAGCTTGTATGACCATTTCTTCTCACCATCCAAATAATTAGTAGGTTTGGGAGTACGCTTTTTTCCATAAAAAGGAGGCTAGACAAAGATAAGTCTTAATGGACTTCCTGTCAAACGGAAGGACTGATAGCTGTGGTAGGTAGGTAGGAAGGTAGTTTGGGAACATTTGGGCTCTGGGTGGGCACTGGCCTTCTGGGCTCAGCTGATCACACCAAAGCTATGCATGTCCTTCAGCTGTATCCCATGTTCTAGCTGTGTTCTTTCAAAGACACCTAGGGATCCTTCAGGACCTCTACCTCCTCCTGCAAGAGGAGAGCTGCCAGCAGATACTGTATTAATTCCCTAGGGCTGCTGTAACAAAATAACACAAACTGGGTGGCTTATAAGCACCAGAATTGATTGTTTCACAGTTCTGGAGGCTAGTAGTCTAAGGATGTCAGCAGGGCCATGTTCTCTCCGAAGACTCTAAGGTATTATCCTTTCTTGTCTCTGCAGGCTTCTAGTAGCCCAGGTGTTCTTTGGCTTACAGGTGCAACATAGCTCTGCTGTCACATGGCCATCTTCCCTCTGTCTCTGTGTCTCTTCTCCTCTCCTATAAGGGCACCACTCAGATTGGCTTTGGACCACCAACTCCAATATGACCTCATGTTAACTGATAACATCTTCAAAAAACCCAATTTCCAAATAAGGCCACACTCATAGGTACTAGGGGTTAGGACTTCAGCATATCTTTTTTGGAGAACACAGATCAATCCATAACAGATGCTGTTGTCTGTTCTCATCTGAACTAAAAGCAGGGATCACCAAAAGTTTGACCCAAGGCAGGCCGTGAGGATGCCTGCCAATTTACAATGGTGCACACATCACATGAGGCTGGGGAGAGTAGGAATTTGTTCTCGAATTTACAGGAAGACGTGTTCACAGCAAACATTCCTTTCTGAGAAAAATGCAACTACTTGGAGCAATTTATTTATGCTCAGACTGTCAAGCATTACGAAATAGAGTGATAAAGGCACATTGTTTCAATAGCATTTTACCCTGAAATAATACAAATGAGTACTTCCAAAGCATTTAACTCCAGGTGAAGACAAATGCACCTGTACACCTCACTACTGGGGAGCATAAATTGGTACAAACCTTTTGGAAGACAAGTTGGCAATACATATCACAAACCTTGAATGTATGTATAAACTTTGCCCTAGTAATTCCACCACAAGAACAGACGTGATAGAAATAAACAGATATACCCACAAAGATTTATGGGCAGTGATGTTCGTTGTGAAAAAAAGCAACCAGTTTAATCAGGTCGACTCTGACTCATGGCACCCTTGTGTGTGTCAAAGAATTGTGCTCCACTGGGTTTTCGATGGCCAATTTTTCAGAAGTAGATAGCCAGGCCTTACTTCTGAGGTGCCTGTGGGTGAAACTGAACAGCCAACTTTTCGGTTAACAGCCAAGTACATTAACTGTGTGCACTGTCCAGGGACTCCAATGTTCCTTTTAGTGTTATTTATATTAGCAAAAGAAAAAAAAGTATCTAAATGTTCCAAGAATGAGGGATTGCTTAAAAAATTATGGATTACCTATGCACTAAAATGTTATGCAATCATATTTTAAAGAAATCCAGTACAGTTATTGATGGATTCCAACAAAATTATTTTAAAATTATTAAAAATAGTTTTACAGAAAAATGTTATCAAATTAAGCAATATTCTTGATATAGTGTTAAGTTTTTTTAAAGGAAATTACAAAACAGTATATACGATATGAACCCAATTTTGGAAAAAACTCCAGTTCTATAAGATAATCACTCATTTATTAAGTACTTTAACAAGAAAGATGAAGAATTGAACAACACAGACATAGGAAGCCTAATGTGACTACACCAAATAGGTGGAAATGTTAAAAATATTAACAGTGATTATTTCTGTGACATGATATTGTTGGTGTCTTTCTCTTTGTTGTCACTTTTATATTTTCTAAAGTTTCTACTAATAAATATATACTACTTTATAATCAAAAACAAACAAGAAATACTATATGCTGTTTTATATTAAACTTTCAGAATTTAATGCATGAGAAAAGCAGTAATTTCTGGGAAAAGGGTTTTAAAACCAAAAACCAAACCTGTTGTCACTGACTTACTTGTGAATCCTAGGGACCCTACAGGACAGAGTAGACTGCCCCATACAGTTTTCAAGGTTATAATCTTTACAGAAGTAAACTGACCCATTTTTCTCCCATGGAGTGGCTGATGGGCTTAAATCATCAACCTTTCAGTTAGCAGCTGAGTGCTTAACCACTGCACCACCAGGTTTCCTTGAAAAAGGCCACAGTAGTTTAAAAAATCCTCAAAACTGGCTAAACTTCCTTGGCTCAGTTGTTACACACGGGTTCATCGTTTTCCTTTGCCTTTTCAGCTTTCCCAGGTTCTTTTTCCTTTGCAGGGGGACGTCTGCAGCGTCAGTTACACGTCAGCACTGAGGAGAGAGGGGCAGGGGAAAGAAGAAGGAGGGAAGATAAACGAAATCACTAGTATGTAGTTGGTTCTTGATGGTTTCCAAGGAGGTAAATAGGTCATCGTGGCAGGACTCCATCAGACCTAGATGTTGTTGTTGATGAGTGCTATCGAGAGGTTTTCCATTCACAGGGACCCCATGTGACAGAGTAGAAACGCCCCATGAGATTTTCTAGGCTGTAATCTTTACAGAAGTAGATTACCAGGTCTTTCTCCCGTGGAGCCAGTGAATGGGTATGAACTGTCAACCTTCAGGCTAGCAGCCAAGCACTTAATCGTTTGCACCGCTAGGTCTCCTTTAGACCTAGGTTGGAAGTAGGGATTTGAAATCCTAAATGCTTCTCTCATTTCTAATTCTGTATCTCATTTCCTTCTACTGCCATTTCTGGGGCTCCAGTTTCTTCACCTGTATTAAGTGGTTAATAGTTCTTGCCTCCCAATAAGCTCAAGGTTTGCTCTCTAAAATGCGTTGGCATCTTTCAGTGAAGAGTGGTGACAGAAAGCAACATGGGACATGATGTGCATCTACAGTTTAGCTTGAGCCACTGGGAACTCTAGAAACAGATACCTGGATAGATAGATGACTGAGTGAGTAAAAGAATGAATTAACATGGAGTTATCTAAAGAATGGAGTCCTTGGGTGGTGCAAATAGTTAATTTGCTTGGCTTCTAACTGAAAGGTTGGAGGTTTGAGTCCACCCAGAGGTAACTCAGAAGAAAGGCCTGGAGATCTACTTCCAAAAAAATCAGTGATCGAAAACCTATGGAATACGGTTCTGCTCTGACATACATAGCATCCCCATGAGTCAGAATCCACTTGATGACAACTGTTTATATAGATATATAAACAGTTACATACATAGTTATAGATATATACTTACATACAAGTTACATATACATATAAACGTATATATAACCATTTGTATATATTTATATATATAAAAAAACAAAAACGAAACCCAGTGCCGTTGAGTCGATTCCGACTCATAGCGACCCTATAGGACAGAGTAGAACTGCCCCATAGAGTTTCCAAGGAGCGCCTGGCGGATTCGAACTGCCGACCCTTTGGTTAGCAGCCATAGCACTTATCTGCTATGCCACCAGGGTTTCTGTATATATATATACTCCATATTTTACACAAATAATGCACTCCTGTTGTGTTTGTTTGCCAGACATGCCATCCCCCTGTAAGCATGTTATGCTAACTTTTTTACAACAACATGTGGGAAAGGGCTGACATGGCAGCTTGTGAGGGCTCCTTGAAGGGGAAGGGTGCGGTCAGCAAACAAACACAAAGGCACACATTATTTGCGTAAAAAAATAGCACATATATGAAGAATGTCAAGAACTGTCACTGCCATAAAAAAATAGATGCCAAAAATAGTTTTAGATTTAAAACAATCATATTCCTCTCTGTAAGTGGAAAAAATGCCTTAAACCTAAACCAAAAGCAAAGCTTTGTGAAAGGAAAGTTTCTAATAAAAAGATAAGCTCTGTGAGCGCTATCGTTCATTTTTCTCATTTATTCATCCATCAAACAAATATTATTGAGTCCCTTCACCGTAGTAGTCCCTGGGTGGCACAGACGGTTAAGCACTTGGGTGTTAACCAAAAGGCTGGCAGTCTGAACGCAACCAGAGGTGTCTTGGAAGACAGGCCTGGTGATCTGCTTTCAAAAGGACACAGCCTTGAAAATGCTATGAAGCAATTCTATTTGGTGGTGTCACTAGGGTTGGTGTTGTGCAGTGCAGTAACTCATGGTGTCACCCCCCCACCCCATGGACCTCCTCCCATACCAGACCGTAGAGAATTCTTAGTAATGTTTTTTGTACTAATGCTACATAAATTGTAATTCCCATGTCACTACTTTTTTTCCTTTAATTACTACTTTGTTCTTAAAAAAGTTATTAATGTAGATTCACAAATACTAATTACCACAATATTGTAGCTAAAACGCCAGAAAATTTGACAAAATCAGCAACTATAAAAACACCAGCAGCAAGGAAAACAACAGCGTGTGCTGGTAGCACGTGCAGATGAAACCACGTGGTTGGAAGCGCCATTGTAATTGGGTCATAATGACAGCTCTGACCAGAGTGCGTTAGAAGCTTCAAAAAGTAAATTAGCATAGAGTTTTAGCCTTGTCGGTATACTGATACATGTAAGCTGGGCTGACGAAAAATATTTTTGTTGTTATTACTAACTACAGGGATATTTTATAAAAAAATAATAAATTTCTTCTGAAACATGTCACAAAAACTTTATATACAGTCATTTTTGGGTCACCCCGTCTGACAGTGTCACCTGGTGCAGGTCATATTCCCTGCACCCCATTAGCGAGGCCACTGGTTCTACTCTGCACACATGGGTCACCATGAGTCAGAATCTACTTGATGGCAACCAACAACAATGACAACTTTCTCTGTCCTAGCAGCAGGGTTAAAGGAGTGAACGAAGCTGCTGTGGCCTCATCCTCATGGAGGTGGTTGTGACTGGAGCCATGAGCTGTAGTGGAAATTGGTAGCTTTCGTGTATTACATCTTCACTGATTCAATAGGCAGCTATTGATGCCTTGCTATGTGGGTCATCCACTGTGGTTAGCTTGAAGAATATAGACACGGTTCTCTCTCTTAATGATTGACTAGCCTGGGGGAAGAGGAGAAATACGAGAAAATCAGTATCTGTAATGAACCTTGGTGAGTACCGTGATATTATTGTTATTAACAGCTGTCGAGGCAGCCCTGACTCATGGCGACCCCATGCACAACAGAACAAAACACTGCCTGAACCTAAGCCGTCTCCATGACTGGTTACAGATTGGGCATTGTGAGCTACAGGGTTTTCGTTAACTGATTTTTGGAAGTAGATTGTCAGGTCTTTCTTCCTAGTTTAGTCCGAAGGCTCCTCTGAAACATTTTCAGCATCATAGCAACTCAGAAACCACCACTGACAGATGGGTAGTGGCTGCATACCAGGTGCATTAAGCAGGAATAGAACCCAGGTCTCCCACATGGAAGGCAAGTGTTCTACCACTGAACTACCAATCTCCCTGAGTATTACATAAGAAGCTCAATATAGCTGAGAGAGATCTGAAAAAACTTCTATGATAAGATAGTGCTTGTGCTGAGCTCTGTGGGATTTATTCATTCATTTACTCATTTGTTGTTGTTGTTGCTGTCAAGTCTGTTCCAACTCATAGAGACCCTGTGTACAAGAGAACCAAACATTGCCTGGTCCCCTGCCATCCTCACAATCGTCGTTATGTCTGAGCCCACTGTTGCAGCCACTGTGTCAGTCCATCTCATTGAGGGTCTTTCTCTACTTCGCTGACCCTCTGCTTAAGCAACCATGATGTCCTTTTCTAGGGACTGATCCCTCCTGATAATATGTCCAAAGTATGTGAGATGTAGTCTCAACATCCTCGCTTCTAAGGAGCATTCTGGTTGTACTTCTTCCAAGACAAATTTGTTCGTTCTTTTGTCAGTCAGTGATATATTCATCATTCTTCGCCAACACCACAATTCAAAGGTGTCAATTCTTCTTCAGTCTTCCTTATTCATTGTCCAGTTTTCTCATGCATATGATGTGATTGAAACCACCATGGCTTGGGTCACGTGCATCTTATTCTTCAAGGTGACTGTCATGGATTGAATTATGTCCCCCCCAAAATGAGTGTATTGACTTGGTTAGGCCATGTGTGGTTGTCCTCCATTTTGTGATTTTCCATGCATTATAAACCAAAATTTCCACCTGTGGTTAAAAGGATTAGGGTGGGATGCAACACTCTTGTTCAGGTCACCTCCCTGATCCAATGTAAAGAGAGTTCCCCTGGGGTGTGGCCTGCACCACCTTTTATCTCTCAAGCTATAAAAGGAAAGGGAAGGGGGGGCGGAGCCAAGATGGCGGACTAGGCAGATGCTACCTCGGATCCCTCTTACAACAAAGACATGGAAAAACAAGTGAATCGATCACATACATAACAATCTACGAACCCTGAACAACAAACACAGATTTAGAGATGGAGAACGAACTAATACGGGGAAGCAGCGATTGTTTCCAGAGCCTGGAACCAGCGTACCAGTCAGGTACGGCATAAGCACAGAGAGCTGCTCCATCCCCCTGAACTAACCCCGGGAGGGAGACCAGCCGGTTCCACGGGTGGCGTGGGACGCAGCCGGTAGGAGAAGTCCCCGGGAGGCAGTGACTGGTCTTGGAGTAGAAAGAGCAGCATCCGAGCTGGGGAACCGTCCCGCAGGGATTTGGACTGGACGCAGGTACGGCATAAACACGGAGAGTTGCTCCACCCCCTGAACTAACCCCGGGAAGGGGCCCAGCCGGGTCGCGCGGGCGGCATGGGACGCAGCTGGTAGAAGAAGTCCCTGGGAGGCAGCGACTGGTATTGGAGCGGGGAGAACAGCGTCCCAGCCAGGACACTCGGTCACGGCACAAGCACGGAGAGCTGCTCCACCCATCTGAACTAACCCCGGGAGGAGGCCCAACTGGTTCTCGGAGGCGGCACGGCCACGCGGCTGGAGGGACGAGAAGTCCCCGGGAGGCAGCGACTGATTTTGGAGTCGAGAGTGCACCGTTCCAGTAGGGGAGCCTTGACGCTGGGCGTGGGGCTGGAAGCGGAGGATCTGACCGTGACTCCAGCGGGCCAGACCCCCCGGGGGCAATCTCCACACAGCCAGCACACATAGGCGACGCGCCCCACGGGAATCTCAGATATAATAGTCATTCCAAGCAAGACAAGCAACTCTGGCTATATTCTGAGGTGCTACTCTCTTATCTCTCTGTTCCCTCCCCCACCCTCCCCAGGCGGCTTCAGTAACATCTGAATAGCCTGAGCCAGAGGGAGAACTCTGATAGGGATCTGACTGCATTTTTTTTAGCGGATTTTCTGGAAAAACTAGTTTCCCAGTGATGGCTCGGAGACAACAATCCATATCAAACCACTTAAAGAAGCAGACCATGACAGCTTCTCCAACCCCCCAAACAAAAGAATCAAAATCTTTCCCAAATGAAGATACAATCTTGGAATTATCAGATACAGAATATTAAAAACTAATTTACAGAATGCTTAATGATATCACAAATGAAATTAGGATAACTGCAGAAAAAGCCAAGGAACACACTGATAAAACTGTTGAAGAACTCAAAAAGATTATTCAAGAACATACTGGAAAAATTAATAAGTTGCAAGAATCCATAGAGAGACAACATGTAGAAATCCAAAAGATTAACAATAAAATAACAGAATTAGACAATGCAATAGGAAGTCAGAGGAGCAGACTCGAGCAATTAGAATGCAGACTGGGACATCTGGAAGACCAGGGAATCGACACCAACATAGCTGAAAAAAAATCAGATAAAAGAATTAAAAAAAATGAAGAAACCCTAAGAATTATGTGGGACTCTATCAAGAAGGATAACCTGCGGGTGATTGGAGTCCCAGAACGGGGAGGGGGAACATAAAACACAGAGAAAATAGTTGAAGAACTCCTGACAGAAAACTTCCCTGACATCATGAAAGACGAAAGGATATCTATCCAAGATGCTCATCGAACCCCATTTAAGATTGACCCAAAAAGAAAAACACCAAGACATATTATCATCAAACTCACCAAAACCAAAGATAAACAGAAAATTTTAAAAGCAGCCAGGGAGAAAAGAAAGGTTTCCTTCAAGGGAGAATCAATAAGAATAAGTTCAGACTATTCAGCAGAAACCATGCAGGCAAGAAGGGAATGGGACGACATATACAGAACACTGAAGGAGAAAAACTGCCAGCCAAGGATCATATATCCAGCAAAACTCTCTCTGAAATATGAAGGCGAAATTAAGATATTTACAGACAAACACAAGTTTAGAGAATTTGCAAAAACCAAACCAAAGCTACAAGAAATACTAAAGGATATTGTTTGGTCAGAGAACCAATAATATCAGATATCAGCACAACACAAGGTCACAAAACAGAACGTCCTGATATCAACTCAAATAGGGAAATCACAAAAACAAACAAATTAAGATTAATTAAAAAAAAAATACACATAACAGGGAATCATGGAAGTCAATAGGTAAAAGATCACAATAATCAAAAAGAGGGACTAAATACAGGAGGCATTGAACTGCCATATGGAGAGTGATACAAGGCGATATAGAACAATACAAGTTAGGTTTTTACTTAGAAAAATAGGGGTAAATAATAAGGTAACCACAAAAAGGTATAACAACTCTATAACTCAAGATAAAAACCAAGAAAAACGTAACGACTCAACTAACATAAAGTCAAACACTATGAAAATGAGGATCTCACAATTTACTAAGAAAAACGCCTAAGCACAAAAAAGTATGTGGAAAAATGAAATTGTCAACAACACACATAAAAAGGCATCAAAATGACAGCACTAAAAACTTATTTATCTATAATTACCCTGAATGTAAATGGACTAAATGCACCAATAAAGAGACAGAGAGTCACAGACTGGATAAAGAAACATGATCCATCTATATGCTGCCTACAAGAGACACACCTTAGACTTGGAGACACAAACAAACTAAAACTCAAAGGATGGAAAAAAGTATATCAAGCAAACAATAAGCAAAAAAGAAGAGGAGTAGCAATATTAATTTCTGACAAAATAGACTTTAGACTTAAATCCACCACAAAGGATAAAGAAGGACACTATATAATGATAAAAGGGACAATTGATCAGGAAGACATAACCATATTAAATATTTACGCACCCAATGACAGGGCTGCAAGATACATAAATCAAATTTTAACAGAATTGAAAAGCGAGATAGATACCTCCACAATTATAGTAGGAGACTTCAACACACCACTTTCGGAGAAGGACAGGACATCCAGTAAGAAGCTCAACAGAGACACGGAAGATCTAATTACAACAATCAACCAACTTGACCTCATTGACTTATACAGAACTCTCCACCCAACTGCTGCAAAATATACTTTTTTTTCTAGCGCACATGGAACAGTCTCTAGAATAGACCACATATTAGGTCATAAAACAAACCTTTGCAGAGTCCAAAACATCGAAATATTACAAAGCATCTTCTCAGACCACAAGGCAATAAAACTAGAGATCAATAACAGAAAAACTAGGGAAAAGAAATCAAATACTTGGAAAATGAACAACACCCTCCTGAAAAAAGGCTGGGTTATAGAAGACATCAAGGAGGGAATAAGGAAATTCATAGAAAGCAACGAGAATGAAAATACTTCCTATCAAAACCTCTGGGACACAGCAAAAGCAGTGCTCAGAGGCCAATTTATATCAATAAATGCACACATACAAAAAGAAGAAAGAGGCAAAAGCAGAGAACTGTCCCTACAACTTGAACAAATAGAAACTGAGCAACAAAAGAATCCATCAGGCACCAGAAGAAAACAAATAATAAAAATTAGAGCTGAACTAAATGAATTAGAGAACAGAAAAACAATTGAAAGAATTAACAAAGCCAAAAGCTGGTTCTTTGAAAAAATTAACAAAATTGATAAACCATTGGCTAGACTGACTAAAGAAATACAGGAAAGGAAACAAATAACCCAAATAAAAAATGAGAAGGACCACATCACAACAGAACCAAATGAAATTAAAAGAATCATTTCAGATTATTATGAAAAATTGTACTCTAACAAATTTGAAAACCTAGAAGAAATGGATGAATTCCTGGAAAAACACTACCTACCTAAACTAACACATTCAGAAGTAGAACAATTAAATAGACGCATAACAAAAAAAAGAGATTGAAACGGTAATCAAAAAACTCCCAACAAAAAAAACCCCTGGCCCGGACGGCTTCACTGCAGAGTTCTACCAAACTTTCAGAGAAGAGTTAACACCACTACTACTAAAGGTATTCCAAAGCATAGAAAATGACGGAATACTACCCAACTCATTCTATGAAGCCACCATCTCCCTGATACCAAAACCAGGTAAAGACATTACAAAAAAAGAAAATTATAGACCTATATCCCTCATGAACATAGATGCAAAAATCCTCAACAAAATTCTGGCCAATAGAATCCAACAACACATCAAAAAAATAATTCACCCTGATCAAGTGGGATTTATACCAGGTATGCAAGGCTGGTTTAATATCAGAAAAACCATTAATGTAATCCATCACATAAATAAAACAAAAGACAAAAACCACATGATCTTATCAATTGATGCAGAAAACGCATTTGACAAAGTCCAACACCCATTTATGATAAAAACTCTTACCAAAATAGGAATTGAAGGAAAATTCCTCAACATAATAAAGGGCATCTATGCAAAGCCAACAGCCAATATCACTCTAAATGGAGAGAACCTGAAAGCATTTCCCTTGAGAACGGGAACCAGACAAGGATGCCCTTTATCACCGCTCTTATTCAACATCGTGTTGGAAGTCCTAGCCAGGGCAATTAGGCTAGACAAAGAAATAAAAGGTATCCGGATAGGCAAGGAAGAAGTAAAGTTATCACTATTTGCAGATGACATGATTATATACACAGAAAACCCTAAGGAATCCTCCAGAAAACTACTGAAACTAATAGAAGAGTTTGGCAGAGTCTCAGGTTATAAAATAAACATACAAAAATCACTTGGATTCCTCTACATCAACAAAAAGAACACCAAAGAGGAAATAACCAAATCAATACCATTCACAGTAGCCCCCAAGAAGATAAGATACTTAGGAATAAATCTTACCAAGGATGTAAAAGACCTATACAAAGAAAACTACAAAGCTCTACTACAAGAAATTCAAAAGGATATACTTAAGTGGAAAAACATACCCTGCTCATGGATAGGAAGACTTAACATAGTAAAAATGTCTATTCTACCAAAAGCCATCTGTACATTTAACACACTTCCGATCCAAATTCCAGTGTCATATTTTAAGGGGATAGAGAAACAAATCACCAATTTCATATGGAAGGGAAAGAAGCCCCGGATAAGCAAAGCACTACTGAAAAAGAAGAAGAAAGTGGGAGGCCTCACTTTACCTGACTTCAGAACCTATTATACAGCCACAGTAGTCAAAACAGCCTGGTATTGGTACAACAACAGACACATAGACCAATGGAACAGAATTGAGAACCCAGACATAGATCCATCCACGTATGAGCAGCTGATATTTGACAAAGGACCAGTGTCAATTAACTGGGGAAAAGATAGCCTTTTTAACAAATGGTGCTGGCATAACTGGATATCCATTTGCAAAAGAATGAAACAGGACCCATACCTCACACCATGCACAAAAACTAACTCCAAGTGGATCAAAGACCTAAACATAAAGACTAAAACGATAAAGATCATGGAAGAAAAAATTGGGACAACCCTAGGAGCCCTAATACAAGGTATAAACAGAATACAAAACATTACCAAAAATGATGAAGAGAAACCCGATAACTGGGAGCTCCTAAAAATCAAAGACCTATGCTCATCTAAAGACTTCACCAAAAGAGTAAAAAGACCACCTACAGACTGGGAAAGAATTTTCAGCTATGACATCTCCGACCAGCGCCTGATCTCTAAAATCTACATGATTCTGTCAAAACTCAACCACAAAAAGACAAACAACCCAATCAAGAAGTGGGCAAAGGATATGAACACACATTTCACTAAAGAAGATATTCAGGCAGCCAACAGATAGATGAGAAAATGCTCTCGATCATTAGCCATTAGAGAAATGCAAATTAAAACTACGATGAGATTCCATCTCACACCAGCAAGGCTGGCATTAATCCAAAAAACACAAAATAATAAATGTTGGAGAGGCTGCGGAGAGATTGGAACTCTCATACACTGCTGGTGGGAATGTAAAATGGTACAACCACTTTGGAAATCTATCTGGCGTTATCTTAAACAGTTAGAAATAGAACTACCATACAACCCAGAAATCCCACTCCTAGGAATATACCCTAGAGATACAAGAACCTTCATACAAACAGATACATGCACACCCATGTTTATTGCAGCTCTGTTTACAATAGCAAAAAGCTGGAAGCAACCAAGGTGTCCATCAACGGATGAATGGGTAAATAAATTGTGGTATATTCACACAATGGAATACTACGCATCGATAAAGAACAGTGACGAATCTCTGAAACATTTCATAACATGGAGGAACCTGGAAGGCATTATGCTGAGCGAAATGAGTCAGAGGCAAAAGGACAAATATTGTATAAGACCACTATTATAAGATCTTGAGAAATAGTAAACCTGAGAAGAACACATACTTTTGTGGTTACGAGGGGGGGAGGGAGGGAGGGTGGAGAGGGTTTTTTATTGATTAATCAGTAGATAAGAACTGCTTTAGGTGAAGGGAAAGACAACACTCAATACATGGAAGGTCAGCTCAATTGGACTGGACCAAAAGCAAAGAAGTTTCCGGGATAAAATGAATGCTTCAAAGGTCAGCGGAGCAAGTGCGGGGGTCTGGGGAACATGGTTTGCAGGGACTCCTAAGTCAATTGGCAAAATAATTCTATTATGAAATCATTCTGCATCCCACTTTGAAATGTGGCGTCTGGGGTCTTAAATACTAACAAGCGGCCATCTAAGATGCAGCAATTGGTCTCAACCCACCTGGAGCAAAGGAAAATGAAGAACACCAAGGCCACACGACAACTAAGAGGCCAAGAGACAGAAAGGGCCACATGAACCAGAGACCTACATCATTCTGAGACCAGAAGAACTAGTTGGTGCCCGGCCACAATCGATGACTGCCCTGACAGGGAGCACAGCAGAGGACCCCTGAGGGAGCAGGAGATCAGTGGGATACAGACCCCAAATTCTCATAAAAAGACCAAACTTAATGGTCTGACTGAGACTGGAGGAATCCCGGCGGCCATGCTCCCCAGACCTTCAGTTGACACAGGACAGGAACCATCCCCGAAGGCAACTCATCAGAAATGAAAGGGACTGGTCAGCGAGTGGGAGAGAGACGCTGATGAAGAGTGAGCTAATTATATCAGGTGGACACTTGAGATTGTGTTGGCAACTCTTGTCTGGAGGGGGGATGGGAGGATAGAGAGAGAGGGAAGCTGGCAAAATTGTCAAGAAAGGAGAGACTGAAAGGGCTGACTCAAGAGGGGGAGAGCAAGTGGGAGTAGGGAGTGAGATGTATGTAAACTTATATGTGACAGACTGATTGGATTTGTAAACGTTCACTTGAAGCTTAATAAAAGTTATTAAAAAAAAAAAAGAAAGAAAGAAAGAAAAAAAAAAAAAGGAAAGGGAAGCTAGCAGAGAGTGGAGACTGCATACCACAAGGAAAGCAGCACCAGGAGCAGAGTGCATTCTTTGGACATGGGGTCCCTGTGCCTAAGAAGCTCCTCAACCAGGGGAAGATTGATGACAAGGACCTTCCTCCAGAGCCCACAGAGAGAGAAAGCTTTCCCCTGAATTTGGACTTGTAACTTGCTAGACTGTGAGAAAATAAATTTCTCTTTGTTAAAGCCATCCACTTGTGGTATTTCTGTTATAGCAGCATTAGATGACTAAGACAGTGACATTTTTGCTTTTTAAAGAGATCTTTTGCAGCAGATTTGCCCAATATAATGTGTCTTTTAATTTCTTGACTTCTGCTTCCATGAGTGTTGATTGTGGATCCAAGTAAAATGAAATCCTTGATAACTTCAATCTTTTCTCCATTTATCATGATGTTGCTTATTGGTCCAGTTATCAGGATTTTTGTTTTCTTTATGTTGAGATGTAATCCATATTGTAGGCTGTAGTCTTTCATCTTCATCAGTAAGTGCTTCAAGTCCTCTTCACTTTCAGCAAGCAAGGTTGTGTCATTTGCACATCACAGGTTGTTAATGAGTCTTCCTCCAATCTTGATGCCCTGTTCTCCTTCATATAGTACGGCTTCTCGGATTATTTACTCAGCCTACAGATTGAGTAAGTGTGGTGAAAGAAGACAACCCTGACACATACCTTTCCTGACTTTAAACCATGCAGTATACCTTTGTTCTGTTCAAATGACTGCGTCTCAATCTGTGTACAGGTTCCTCATGAGCACAATTAAGTGTTCTGAATTTCCAACCTTTGCAATATTATCTATAATTTGCTATGACCCATACAGTCGAATGATTTTGTATAGTCAATAAAACACAGGTAAACGTGTTTCTGGTATTCTTTGCGTTCAGCCAGGATCCATCTGACATCAGCAATGATACACCTGGTTTTATGTCCTCTTCTGAATCCAGCTTGAATTTTGGCAGTTCCCTATCGATGTATTGCTGCAACTGCTTTTGAATGATCTTCAGCAAAATTTTACTTGGGCTTCATATTAATGATATTGTTCGGTAATTTCTGCATTTGGTGGGATCACCTTTCTTGGAAATAGGCATAAATATGGATCTCTTCCAGTTGGTTGGCCAGGTAGCTGTCTTCCAAATTTCTTGGCATGGATGAGTGAACAGCACTCCAGAGGTGCATCCATTTGTTGAAACATCTCAGTTGGTATTTTGTCAATTTCTGGAAATTGGTTTTTCACTAATGCCTTCAGTACCATTAGTTCCTGATCATATGCTACTGCCTGAAATGGTTGAATGTTGACTAATTCTTTTTAGTATGGTGACTCTGTGTGTTCCTTCCTTCTTCTTTTGATGCTTCATGCGTCATTTAATATTTTCCCAGTAGAATCTTTCAATATTGCAACTCAAGGCTTGAATTTTTTCTTCAGTTCTCTCAGCTTGAGATATGCCAAGCATGTTCTTCCTTTTTGGTTTTCCATCTCCAGGTCTTTGCACATGTCAGTATAATACTTTGTCTTCTCGAGATGTCCTTTGAAATCTTTGGTTCAGCCCTTTTACTTCATCATTTCTTCCATTCGCTTTAGCTACCCAATGATCAAAAGCAAGTTTCAGACCCTCATCTGATATCCATTTTGGTCTTTCCTTTCTTTCCTGCCTTTTTAACGACCTCTTGCTTTCTTCATGTAAGATGTCCTTGATGTCATTCTATAACTCATCTGGTTTTCGGTCTTTAGTGATCAACGCATCAAATCTATTCTTGAGATGATGTCTTAATTCATGGGGGATATACTCACAGTTGTACTTTGGTTCTCATGAACTTGTTCTAATTTTCTTCAATTTCAACTTGAACTTGCATATGAGCAATTGATGGTTTGTTCCACAGTCGGCCCTTGCTATTGTTCTGTCTGGTGATATTGAGCTTTTCCATTGTGTCTTTCCACAGTTGTAGTTGATTTGATTCCTATGTATTCCATCTGATGAGGTCCATGTGTATAGTCGCCATTTATGTTGTTGAAAAAAGGTATTTGGAATGCTGGTCATGCAAAATTCTGTCATGCAATCTCCCGCATTGTTTTTTATCACCAAGGCCATATTTTCCAACTACTTATTCTTCTTCTTTGCTTCCAACTTTCACATTCCAATCACCAGTAATTATCAATGCATCTTGATTGCATGTTTTATCAATTTCAGACTGCAGAAGTCAGTAAAAATCTTCAATGTCTTCATTTTTGGCCTTGGTGATTGGTGTGTAAATTTGAATAATAGTCATGTTAACTGCTCTTCCCTGTGGGCATATGAATATTATCCTATCACCGACAGCATTGTACTTCAGAATAGATCTTGAAATGTTCTTTTTGATAGTGAATGCAACACCATTCCTCTTTAAGTTGTCATTCCTGGCATAACAGACCATATGATTTTCCAATTCAAAAATGGACAATCAGTCCATTTCAGCTCACTAATGCCTGGGGTATTGAAGTTTATGCATTCCATTTCATTTTTGATGATTTCCAATTTTCATAGATTTATACATTATGCATTCCATGTTCCCATTATTAATGGACATTTGCTGCTGTTCCTTCTCATTTTGATTCATGCCACATCAGCAAATGAAGTTCCCGAAAGCTTGAATCCATCCATGTCATTAAGGTCAATGTTACTTTGAGAAGGCAGGTCTTTCCCAGTCATCTTTTGAGTGCCGTCTAACCTGAGGGGCTCATCTTCCAGCACCATACCACACAATGTTCTGCTGCTATTCATAAGGTTTTCACTGGCTAATTCTTTTCTGAAGTAGACTGCCAGATCCTTCTTCCTAGTCTGTCTTAGTCTGGAAGCTCAACTGAAACCTGTTCACTGTGGGTGACTGTGCTGGTATTTGAATACTGGTGACATAGCTTCCAGCATCACAGAAACATGCACCCCCCACAGTATGACAAACCGACAGACATATGGGAGATTTACTCATCTAGCCAACTAATATGAATGGAGGTTTTACACTGGGCAAGGCATTGTACAGGGTGCTGATGATAAAATGATGAACAAAACAGGTGTGGTCCTTGACTTCGTGAAAACCCATAGTCTAATGGGAGAGAAAAATAATAAATATGTAAAACAATAAACAAATACATCAAACGATTGTATCTTGTGTCAAGCGTAGTGAAGGATATAAACAGGATGCCATGACAGAAAATATGACAGAAAATAACAGCAGTGGTGGCTCAGGGGAATTTAGAATGGGTGGAAGGAGGGTTAGTGAAGGGCTCCCTGAGGAAGTTTCATTTATGCTGATACCCTAAGGTTGAAAAGGAACCAGCCACACAAAGAACTACAGGAAAAGCGGTCCAGGCCCAGGGGGACAGCAAGTGCAAAGGCCCTGAGGTGTAAAAAGAGAGAGAAAGGAGGCCAGTGTCCATGGAGTACTGGTGCTCAAGTGTAAAGTTGAACAGCTGAGCTGGGCCAGGTCATGCTGGGCCTCATGAGTCATGGTAAAGATAGGCCATTTAGGCTATAAAACAGAGACAGATCTGGCTGATGCTCTAAAACCACCCATTTGCTACTCTCGGGAGAATGGATGGGGAGAGGTGGAACAAGAGTGGAAGCAGAGAGACAGTGATGTGGCCATTGCAATAGTCCTGGCTAGACTATGGTGGCATGGAGAAGAAACAGCAAGGAGGACTGGGGCAGAGCAGTGATAAATCTTCCAGGTAGAGGGAGCAATTTGTGCAAAGTAAGTGAACAGACATGGACTTTTAGGAAACTACAAGTAGGTTTTTTTTGGCTGGGAGATGAATACAGAAAGGTAGGAATAGGTCAACACATAAATAATGTTGTATGCCAGCCTAACCGAGTTGGAATTGACTCTATAGCACTGGGTTTTGGTTTTACCAGCCTAACCCTCAACGAGAAGTATATCCTTAACAAGATGGATTGACACAGTGGCTGTAACAATGGGTTCAAACATAGCAACGACTGTGAGGATGGCTCAGGCCCACGCAGTGTTTAATTCTGTTGTACACACAGTTGCTATGAGTTGGAACTGATTCAATGATACCTAACAACAATCAGACTGAGGAAGTTAGACTTTTTCCTGAGGGAAACAGAAAGTTGTTGAAGAATTTTTGGTAGGAGAGTTCCATGAACAGAGCTGAGCTTTGAAAGTTGTCTTTACAGCTTGAAGATAAGTGGAGAGGACATTGAAGGTAGGCAAGACTGGCAATGCCAGGACCAGTTAGGAAGTTATTGCCCTTAAGAGAGATCTAACTCTGCTACTTACAGACTGTGTGATCTTGGGCAAATTACTTAACCTTTCTGACGTTCAGTTTACTCAAGTATACAAATGGGAATGCTTACTTTACAAATTTTTCATGAGGATTACACTAAATGGGGTGGCAGAAAGTCTAGCTCATGGCCAACATTTAATGTTATGGATTGAATTGTGTCCCCCCAAGGCCCCCCCCCCAAAAAAAGTGCTGGAATCCTAACCTCATACCTGTAGATATAATCCCATTTGGGAATAGCATTTTCTTTGTTATGTTAATGAGGCCATGTCAGTGTAGAGTGTGTCTTAATACTAAACCAAAAACAAACAAATGCATCACAGTGGAGTCTGTCTCATAGAGACCCTATAGGACAGAGTAAAACTGCCCCATACAGTTTCTAAGAAGCAGCTGGTGGATTGGACCTGCTGACCTTTTGGTTAGCAGCCGTAGCTCTTAACCACTGCACCACCAGGGCTCCATCTTAAACCTACTCACTTTTAAAATATAAAATAAGAAAATTAGACACAGAGAAGCAAACACAAAACGAGGGGCAGATACAAGCCAGGCGGCGATCACCAAGGAAATAAGAAATGCTGGATGTACAGAAGGTGAAAGAGGTCTTCCCCCAGGGAAAACAGAGAGAGAGAGAGAGAGCATTGCCCTAGAGCTAGTGCTCTGGGTGCAGAATTCTAGCTTACTAAAAAAAAAAAAAAACCTGTAAGAAAATAAATTTCTGTTCTTTAAAACCACTCCCTTGTAGTGTTTCTATTACAGCAGCACTAGATAACTAAGACACTCAGTATTACTCTCCTTTCCTTTCTTTTCTTTACAGTCTCCACTCAGGTCACAGTTGCAAAGTGCACTCCCCAAGTATGTGATGTTGCAAAATAACTAGCCATTGATCCACTGTATGATTACATCTCTACTCCACACAATCTGAATAAAGCATACAAAGGAAAGTAAACCAATACTAGGGAGAAATTAATGACATTTCCCACTTCCTTATAAACTGGAAATGGAAAGTTGGTAAAATATGATGATTATTAAATTTTTATTTAGCCGTAAAATCAGATAAGGAAAATAGATGTCAGTTTTTAGATCAAACTGTATAAGCCCCTTAAATAAATTATTGGAGAAAATCTAGTTCTAGGATTGCAAAGAGAATTTTACCCAGTTAAGAATATTCATTGCATGGGTGGCAGGGATGATTTTGAAATACAAGTTATCAATCTCTTATCCAAATCACTTAGGCCAGGTGTATTTCAAAATTCAGAATTTTTCAGATTTCAGAAAAGTAAAATGGTAAATATGCCATATATTACATAACACCTCTGGGGGCCCGGGCCAACATTCAGAAACCAAAGACTACTGTTTCTGCAATGGCATGTGAAAAAAAAAAAAAAAATTCATACTAAGCAGAATAAATAGAAACCCATAAGCCGCTTCAGCTTAGTTTAGGTGAGGTTTTGCTACAAATGTGTTTGTGTCAACTTGGAAAGAGATTTCTTTGTTTAGACTTTTGGAATTGGTTTTAACGGATTGGGACCTATATCATGTAAAGTGTTTTCCTTGTGTTTTCTGCACCCCTTAGCCTTTCTCCCTCTTTCGAAAGATGCTCAAGTTCTGCAGAGGAACTGGGTCGCGATAGGTTCAGACCCAGCCTCTTACTCCTCCCAAAGCCACCGCTCCATCTGACCTCCAAGCCCTGTTGCTGAGCTTAGCCCAAGTACTGGAGTCCTTCCTTATTCATGGCACCCTGGAGTTATTCCCTGAAATCAAAGCTTGGCTGTGACTCTTTCTCCACCTCTATCTACCACTCAGGTCTGAACTTCATGTGTCCTTTCTTGGGGCTCCTAATCTCCAGGTAAGTGTTCTGTGACAGCTAAGTGATTGTTTTTTTGTCTGCACAGAAAACCCCTGGGATTGGGGTAGGGAGTAGCCTACCATGTCAGCCTGAATTATCTAATCTCAATTCCAGCCTTTCCAAGACATTTTTATATATAAGCTTTGGGGGTCATAAAATTTATTCATACTACATTCAGATGTACAGGAAAAAAAAAGTAGCTTCTTTATTAACTGATGACTTGATCTGAGTTTTCTCACAAGCCGCCTACCTTCCTGGGTAGAAATGGGGGTTGAATAAATATAGTTGAATTTGATCACCTCTTCCTATACTCTGGACAGTGTGTTTAGGTAACACGGTCTCTTGCAGATCTATGTACCCAAGTTTTCAGATTTTCACCCCATTTTCTTCTTGTCTTTAGGATGGCAATCAGGGCATATGGGATGCTTACTGTGGGCATAGCAGTGGAGAGATGGGTCCTCAAAGCTACGCCATTTCCTCCAGCTCCTCTGTTTTTTTGTGATGTCTCTTGACAGCCTTGTTGCTGACTATCCTGCTGGCCTTTGCAGCTGACATTGGTAGCTGGTATAACCTGTGGCTTGTCCCCTCTCAGCTTGGTAAGAAACACAATGATGTTCCTAGGCTGGGCTGGCCTCATCTTACCTCTCACTGGCTCTGTAGACCTCTCTGGGTTTAGGTGATCCACCCTAGCCTCTGCTGTGAAAGTTACCTCTCCCCTCCACATTGTGGGAAGCCCATGGCTCTCAAATCCTGCCTTCAAAGACCCCCTTCAAGTGTACATGGAAAATTCAGGGATCTATCTATGATTACAAAAAAAAAAAAAATTTTTTTTTAATCTATGATGGAAGGTATAAAAGAGACTGCTAATGTGCCAATAAAATCTGTTCTCCCTCTGTTCCATAATAGTAGAACTGTAATTGGGCAAAGGGCTGCCTAGGTACATTCCATTCCCCAGCATTCTTTGTAGTTACTTTTGGTCACATGACCAAGATCTTGCCAAGGGAATATAAGCAGTGGTCATGTGTGCCTCAGAATGTTGGGTGTACCTCCTCCATGCTTTCTTTCTTTTCCTACCAAATGGAACCCATATGGAGTAGTCACCCAATGGCAGTCATATATAGTTGATGACAATGCCCTAGGCTCTATGGTAGAGCAACTACTTGGATAAGAATCTGAGCCCCTGAGTGACAGCCAACCACCAGCCTGGAAACTCACCTTAGATTATTTTAGGAGAGAGCCTCATTGTTCTTCAAACTACAGTATAGTTGGGCCTCTAGGTTACAGCAGTAGTTTTGTAATAGTAGCTACAAGGAACTGTAGAGAAAACCACACCCAGCTATATGCTAAGTAACCGAGATGCATCACTTGGGCAAAAGCTCTCTACCCTTGGGGTTCTTCTCTTCCTGTCTATACATCCCTCATATCTCTGAGCAGGAAGACAGAACCCTAAGTATCCTTACCTAGTCTCTTTCTCCCTTCCTCTCTTCATAATCTATATGCACATGAAGGTTAATTTTAGACTTTTTTCTTTCTTTACCCCTTATCTCATTCCTCTTCTTCAGTTGCAATCCCGATGGTCCAGTTATCACAGATGAAAGGAACAGCTGCTTTACTCTTATGGAAGTGACTCTATAATCTGAGTTTTTCAGGCTTGGATCTTGGTAGTTAACAGATTTTTGAATATTCTCCCTCTCTTGACAAAATCTGTCTTAGTTATCTAGTGCTGCTATAACAGAAATACCACAAGTGGATGGCTTTAACAAACAGAAATTTATTCTCTCACTGCCTAGGAGGCTAGAAGTATGAATTCAGGGCTCCAGCTCCAGGGGAAGGCTTTCTTTCCCTGTTGGCTTCGGTGGAAGGTCCTTATCATCAATTTTCCTCTGGTGTAGGAGCTTTTCGGTGCAGTGACCGTGAGTCCAAGGGACGTGCTCCACTCCTGGCTCTTCTTGCTTGGTGGTAAAGAGGTCCCTCCTCCTCTGCTGGCTTCTCTCTTTTATATCTCAAAACAGATTGACTTAAAGTACAACTTAATCCTGTAGATTGTGTTCTGCCTCATTAACATAACTGTCTTTAATCCTGCCTCATTAGGATTTATAACATATAAGATAATTACATCAGATTACAAAATGTAGGACAACCACACAATATTGGGTATCATAGCCTAGCCAAGTTGACACACATTTTGGGGGGACACAATTCAATCCCTCACTTTTTCCGTGTAAATTCTTATTCTGGTTAATGAACGTGGAAATGCAAAAGAGAAATATTCATTAATAGTTTTTTTTAAATATTAGCTGTAATTACATAGACAAATAAAGGGGAAAAAAGTACCTCACAATGTTTACAGTGGTTAAATCTTACGATAAAATTATAAATGATTTTTTTATCTCCTCCTTTTGGGCTTCTTTATTTTTTGACTTTTCAATGATGAACACGTAATACTTAGTTGATTTTTTTTTAAAGCAATAAAAGTTGTTTTTTTAAAAACAATGTGCCCGTAGCACTATCAGTTGAAAATTGCAGATCTGTAGTAGGTAAGTACTCAAGGCAAATTACAGTCTCTGTGGGAGCTAATTTAAACTTGTCAGAGCAGTTAAATTAATTAGGTCTTAACTAACATTTAACAGCAAGGGTGGCAGGCCTGCAAGGACTTGAAAAATTAGGGATAATAGTGTGCAGATTGTATTTCTACAAAGCATGCTCGATTACGAGGAAACAGTGCATCAGTAGTGTTCCTAAAAATGCCTCTGTACTTTAGTTTATTCTTTTCCCTGGAGAGAGATGCATGGCTGAAATGTGTAAGATGAAACACAAACCCATTTTTGTTGGCATGCTTCCTTCACATATTTTGACAAGGGAATTATTTCAGGCTATGCTGGACTATTTTATGTATGGATCATTGTAAATAAATCCTGGAATACTTTTTCCCCCCCAAACAAAGTGGGACACATATCTCTCTTCTTTGGTAAGTGAATTTCCTTGACAAAATGAAATACAAGACTTAGATTTGTAAGGTCCGGGAAGAAAGATTAGCTTCAGTCTTTCCTAGAAGATGTGACACAAACTCGCCAACCAGAAGGGAAGAGATGGGCTTAGCTGCTTCACAGCAGCCCTGCTTGGCCTGGCCTGGGACAAACCTGGGTGTTATGGATTGAATTGTGTCCTCCCAAAAATATGTGTTGAATTCCTGGCCCTTGTACCTGTGGATATGATCCTGTTTGGAAATGGGGGTTCTTCTTTTGTTATGTTAATGAGATCACACCAGTGCAGGATGGATTCTAAATCTAATCACTTCTGAGTTATAAAAAGACCAGAATAGACACTGAAACTCCCACACAGGGGAAGACAGATACCATGTGCGGATTGCCTACAAGTCAAGGAACACCAACGAACCAGCTGAAACCCTGGTTTAGACTTCTAGCTTCCAGAAGTGTAAGAAAGTAAATTTTTGTTTTATAAAGCCACTCATTTTTGATAGAAGCCCTGGTGGCATAGTTGTTAAGAGCTATGGTTAAAAAAAAAAAAAAAAATTTTTTTTTTTTTTTTTTTTTTTTTATGGCTGCTTAGCCAAAAGGTCAGTGGTTCAAATCCACCAAGTGCTCCTTGGAAACTCCATGGGCCAGTTCTACTCTGTCCTACATGGTCGCTATGAGTCAGAACTGACTCGATGACAATGGCTTTTTTCATTTGTGGTGTTTGTGTTACGACAATCAAAAAACCCAAACCCATTGCCATGTGGTCAATTCCAACTCATAGTGACACTGTAGGACAGAGCAGAACTTCCCCATAGGGTTTCCAAGGCTGTAAATCTTTATGGAAGCCGACTGCCATATCTTTCTCCTGCCAGAGCAGCTAGTGGGTTTGAACTGTCAACCTTTCAGTTAGCAGCCAAGCACTTAACCACTGCACCACCAGGGCTCCTTCTGTGTTACAGCAGCACCAGGTAGCTGGGTGGGCAGAAGACCTGAGACTAGACAAAGGAAGGGAACCAATAGCAGGACTTGAAGAGGCATTTGAAGGAAAGTGAAACATAAACCTCAGCCAGGAAAAGAAAAGGGTTAGTGAGAAATTCTAAACTCCATATTTTTGCTTCAGGTTGGTCTGGAGGGAGCATTTTGCCCCTTCCATATATTTTTATAACAGAAATAGTGTCTACCTCCAGCGCGCAAAGGAACTTGCTAAGCAGTTTTCATTTTTCTTCGTGGAAACCCCTGCAGCCATGTTACACACCAGGTCAAAATATAGCAGAAGGGGCTTGCCAAACACTTCTGGGGCAAAGGTTTCTTTCTGCAGCTCTACCAATCCCAGTCTGTTACCTGTCTGCTGCCTCACAGGCTAGGTCTTAATCACTTCCAGCTGTGTTGGCTCCTGCAGTCCCTTTAGCCCCGCCCCGTCTGGCCTCCCTGCCCCCTACTTCTTGTGTAGGAAAAATTAAGTCACATTTAAATCCCCCCTTAGGACTTGGGGATCTCTAGCTGGAGCCTCACCTCCAGCAAACAGATGAAGGGGCTGGCGTGGCTGTCTCCTTTATGCCCTATGGCTCAGCTCTTTTCTCTGCTCCCCTACCCCTCTCTGCCCCTAATCAGTTACAGCTATTCAGACAAAGAAACACAGGTGAAATGGGTCTCAGCCAGAGAGCAGCCTCGTCCCCTGAAAAATCTACGCAGGTACGCTAATTTCCCAAATTCGTTATTAGGAATCAGTTCCTTCTTGTTGTTAGTTGCCCTTGAGTAGGCTCTGGCGACCTTATATATAACTGTGAAATAAAATTAAAAAATAGACATCTAACTTTGATTTCAAGGGGTTTCTCTTACCCATGAGCACAAAATTAATAGTAAAAGCCTGACCCAAAAAACTGTAAAACTATTAACTTCTTTTTTTCACCACTAAAGGCTAAACTATTTTGTAGCATTGTTAATTTGTTTTCTCTGGCTTTAAGGAGTGTTAATAATGAGGAATTGAGGCCCAGTTTAACACAGCGATTAAACCTTTGCAAACCTCTTTGTGACAAAGACATTTGTTAACCGTAAGCTACCTCAGAATTTATCAAATGCAAAGAATGTAACTTCAGGTAATTTCCCTTGCTTTTCCTAAGAGATATGGTACCTTTTATCATTTTAAAACCTCTGGACTACATCCGGAGCCCTGGTGAAGAAGTGGTTAAGTGTTCGGCTGCTAACTAAAAGGTTGGCAGTTCGAATCCACCAGCAGCTCTTTGGAAACTCCATGGGGCAGTTCCACCCTGTCCTATATGGTTGTTATTAATCAGAATCCATTCAAAGAGAATGGGTTTATGGGGTTTGGGGACTACATCTAAAGATTTGTGCAAATGAATCCCTCCCTCCCCCAGGCCAGAAACCACTTAGCAACCTGATGTCGGCTGACCTTAGTAAGGTGGGGCAGGGATCAATCACATTAAGATTAGCCAATGATTGATTTTCTATTCTTTTTAAAAGCTTCGTTATATAAGTAGCCTACATTGAGCCATTTTTTAATTTTTTTAGAATCAGCACTGTCTCCCTATATGCATATAGAATAATTGCTCAAGTAAACCTTATGTTTTAATTTCTTTGTGCTTTCATTTTTTTTTTTTTTTTACGGAATGGGATGTTCCTATGCCTTCTTCATGATCACTGACGTGTTTGAGTCCATTGTTGTAGCTATTGGGTCATTCCATCTTACTGAGGATTTCCCTTGTTTTTGCTGGCCCTCTAGTAAACATGATGTCCTTTTCTAGCGATTGATCTTTGCATCCTGATGACCTGCCCTTGGAAGTAATTTTACCTTCTCCAGGTGGTCATCTTTTGAAATACACGTCTTTCTACCAAGATGATTGGTCTTTATCAAATCAATTCCACACAACATCTTGGTGATTTAGGGAGATTGAAATTTTGTGGCTAGAATTAGAATGGATGTGCCTGGCATTGTGCCGCCATTATCCTATCCTGGTATACATGCAGGCATCACTAACAGTGATGTGGTTGCTAAGGCTTCATTTTCCTCAACACAGCACACCGGGTAGCCACTAGAGTCTGAAAAGCAATGAAACATTTGGTGAAATCTCTTTGCTTTCTTTGTGTTAAACACTAGGATGTATATTGGGCAGTAGTAAGCAATTAATCTGGGTCAGTGGGCAGGGTTTTCCTACAACCAAAACCAAAAACCCATTGCCATTGAGTCAATTTCAACTCATAGCCACTCTATAGGACAAAGTAAAACTGCCCCATAGCATTTCCAAGGCTATAAATCTTTATGGAAGCAGACTGCCAGATCTTTCTCCTGCGGAGTGGCTGGTGGAGTTGAGTGGCTGACCTTTTGGTTGGCAGCCAAGCACTTTAACCACTGTGCCACCAAGGCTCCCTTTGCCTACAACCAAACCAAAACAAACCCGTTGCCATCAAGTGATTCCAACTGGTAGCAACCCTACAGGACAGAGCAGAACTCCCCCGCAGGGTTTCCAAGGAACACTGGGGAATTCAAACGGCCAGGCTTTCAGTTAGCAGCCGAGCTCTTAGCCACTGCAACACCAGGGCTTCTTGCCTACGAGAGTGGTCCTCAAACTTAAACTTGGATCAGCATCAGCTAGAGAGCTTATTAAAACAAAATTAGTGGTCCCCACCCCCGAAGTTTTTGATTTAGTTAAGTTTGGGTCGGAGATGAGAATTTGAATTTCTACCATATTCCCAGGTGATAACTGTTGCTGCTCATCTGGGGATCCCATTTTGAGAACTACTGGTCTGCTCATACCAAGAAACTTGAACCTTGTTCATTAGGCAATGTGAGATCCTTAAAGGATTTTAATCCCAGGTGGGAGGAGAAATGGGATCAGGGTTACACTTTAGAAAACCCAGGCTGCCACAATATGGAGTATCAATTTGAAGAGATTGTAGCTGGAAGCAGAAGGGTGACATTGTTGGCACAGTCCAGATCATTTTCACTATGAGGCATTTCATACAATGTTATAGGATGAGATCCTGGCAGCTACCAGTAAATTGCACTGAGCAGCCTCCAAAAGCCTGAAGAAGGTATAACACCAAGTCAGAGAGCAGAAAGGACTAAAAGGCGATAGGAAGGCCCCAGACTCAAATGTTGATCATTTCCCAATTTTTCCAAGGGCCAGTCCAGATCCGAGAACAAGAGAAAATTACCTTGCAAAGGGGTCTAAATGACATTTACCAGGCTGACTTGCTAAATAAGTATGGTTCTTTTTCTCTCTGGCTCCCTCCTTCTCTCTCTTTCCTGTAGGGAAATGTTATTAGAGGGAGTGCTGCTTGGAGAACAGGTGATGATAATTACTTGGAGACCAGAGCTTTCCCTGTCTCATCTTTCAAAGTGTCAAAAACACAGACTTAAGAAATTATGGGGTTCAGGAAGCTTTCCTCATATCTTCAGTTCAGTAATATTTGGCTAAGCCTGGTCATTCTGACTTTGCTTCTGATGTAGAATTTTGAAAAGACATTAAATATATCTATACTAACATTACTTTCCTAAGGAGGACAGGTCTAGGATTAGCATCCACGTATGTCTTAGTTTCCTAGTGCTGCTGTAACACAAATACCATGAGTTGGTGGCTTTAAAGAACGGAAATTTATTTTCTCACAGTCTGTTGTTGTTAGGTACCATCAAGTCAGTTCCGACTCATAGTGACCCTATGTACAACAGAACAAAACACTGCCCAGTCCTGAACCATCTTCACAATCATTGCTATATTTGAGCCCATTGTTGCAGCCATTGTGTCAATCTATTTCCTTGAGGGTCTTCCTCTTTTTCACAGACCCTTTACTTTCCCAAGCATGACGTCCTTCTCCGGGGACTGGTCCCTCCTTATAAATGTCCAAAAGTTAAGTGAGACAAAGTCTCACCATCCTCGCTTTTAAGGAGTATTCTGGCTGTATATCTTCCAAGTTAGATTTGTTTGTTCTTCTGGCACTCCATGGTATATACAATATTCTTCGCAAACACCCTAATTCAAATACATCAATTCTTCTTTGGTCTTCCTTATTCATTGTCCAGCTTTCACATGCATATGAGGCGATTGAAAACACCACGTTTTGGGTCAGGCACATGTTAGTCCTCAAGGTGATATCTTTGCTTTTTAACACTTCAAAGAGGTCTTTTGCAGCAGGTTTTCCAATGCAGTATGTCATTTGACTTCTTGACTGCTGCTTCCATGGGTATTGATTGTGGATCCAAGTAAAATGGAATCCTTGAAAACATCAATATTTTCTCCATTTTTCATGATGTTGCTTATTGTTCCAGTTGTGAGGATTTTTGTTTTATGCTGAGATGTAATCCATACTGAAGGCTGTAGTCTTTGATCTTCATCAGTAATTGCTTCAAGTCCTCTTCACTTTCAGCAACCAAGGTTGTGTCATCTGCATATCGAAGATCGTTAATGAGTCTTCCTCCAGTCTCCATGCTGAGTTCTTCATATGGTCCAGCTTCTTGGATTATTTGCTCAACATACAGATTGAAAAAGTATGGTAAAAGGATACAACCCTGATGGACACCTGTTCTGACGCACACTTTTTCTCACAGGTTAGGAAGTTCGGAGTCCGAATTCAGGTTGTGGCTCTAGGGAGAGGTTGTTCTTTGTCTCTTTCAGTTTCTAATAGTCAGCAATCCTAGGAGTTAGAGGGCTCATTGATTCATCTGCCTCCATTGTCATGAGATAAGAGTCTGTGTCTGTGCATGCCTCTGTGTCTAATCTGTTCTATAACTCAGAAGTGATTATGTTTAGGATCTACCTGACACTAACATGAACCTCAACTGAATAATTGCATTACCTTAGATTATATGGAAGATGATCACGTTACATTAGATTAGATTACATTCACAGGTATAGGATTCTAACACATATTTTAGGGGACACAACTCGATCCATAATAATATAGTAAAAGATAATTCAGAATTTAACTATAAATTATGTAAGTGAAGCTGTATTAGGATCTGGAAAAATATGGATTGAATTATATCACCCCAAAATGTGCATCCCCTTGGCTAGGCCATGATTGCCAGTATTGTGGTTGTCCACCATTTTGTGATCTGATGTGATTATATTATATGTTGTAAATCCTAATCTCTATGATGTTAGTGAGGCAGGATTAGAGGTAGTTATGTTAATGAGGCAGGACTCAATCTACAGGATTAGGTTGTATTTTGAGTAAATTTGTTTTGAGATATAAAAGAGAGAAGGTAGCAGAAAGGAGAGTGACCTCAAGAAGAGCCAGGAGTGGAGCACGTCCTTTGGACCTGGGGTCCCTGTACTGCGAAGCTCCAAGACCAGGGGGAAACTGATGACCAGGACCTTCCCCTAGAGCCAACAGAAAGAGAAAGCCTCTCCTGGAGCTAGTGCTCTGAATTTGAACTTCTTGTCTCCTTGACTGTGAGAGAATAAATTTCTGTTTGTTAAAGCCATCTACTTGTGTTATTTCTGTTATAGCAACACTAGATAACGAAGATACCTACCAATGGCATCGTGTCAGACTCCTGCTTATCAGGTGTCAGTGGATTCACTGGCTTTCAATGTCCCACATCTTACCTACAGACCACCAAAGTTGTATAACCTCACCGAGAATTAGCCACCTGAGAATGACCTTATCTACAGTCTTGTCATGTGAGATTATATAGACTAGGCAGCCTCTCCAGGCATGAGATACCGGTCTCTTTCCTGTTTGCCTTTTACATTTCTACATATTCCCTAAGACTTCTCTCAAATTTACCTTCATCTATAACTTTTCTCTGAATATAGTAGCCCATCGTCCTCTGTCTCTCCTCTGAAATCTTATGGCCAATACTGACTAAGATTATCCTTTGCTCCTTAGCATTTGCTCCCTGATATTAGTTGCCTTTTTCAAGTCCTGTCTTCCTAGGTCAATAGTAAATTATTTGAAGCCTGTCATAGCTTGGACCTCTACTGTCTGAAGGTGAGCCCTAGCACCTAAATTAAAATTGTGTGGGTGGCATGGAAAGTCTGTTGGCTCAATTCCTAAATCTCTGAGAGATGAGACCTTCAGTCGAGCCTTGGGCACAACCAGAACCAGGGACATGGACACTGCCACATGTTCTCTCTTCCTCTCCATCTCTTGTCTCTGAAACTTGCTCTGTTCTCTCTAACTGGCTTCCTTGACAGTAGTGGGAGCTTGACTAATGGTAGTTTTCAGGTTCCCATTTGACAGTTGATCTCCCAGAGAAGGGATGGCCCCTTCGCTGTTTTCAATTTCAAAAACATTGGATTGGCCTGGTTCAGGAACATCCCTACACTTGGGCCAGTTAATTGAGACTGGGTGGGGGATACATTTCATGCTTGCTTCCTCTTTTCTAAAAAAGCCCAATTTTGTTTAGATTTGCCCCCTTCTCGGAGTGGCTATGTGATTCAGGAGAACTGGCACCAGCCCCAGCCTTAAGGGTGGATCCTGAGTAGTCTAAGCCAGGGGTCAGCAAAATGTTTCTGCAAATTCTCAGATAGTAAATATTTTAAGCTCTCCAGGCCATATCTCTGTTGCAACTACTTAACTATGCCATTTAGTGTGAAAGCAGTCATAGATGACAATGTAAATAAGTGAGCATGGCTGTGTTCCAATAAAACTTTACTTACGGGCACAAATTGAATTCATATCATTTTCACATGTCATGAAATATTATCCTTCTTTTGATATTTTTTTCAATGATTTAAAAATATAAGACTCATTCTTAGCTTGTGGGCCTTATGAAAACATCAAGTGGGCTGGATTTGGCCCTTGGGCAGCAGTTTATTGACCCCTGGTTTAACCTAATCATTCCCCTTGACAATGATTGGTTTAGACTCAAACATGTGATACAACTTGGGCCAATAAAATGTGAGGAGTCAGCTGGGAAACTTCTGGGAAAGATTTGTTCACAATTAAGAAGAAGCACAAAAGAGATGATTTCTTTCTGCTTCTGGAGAGTGTCAAATTTGGATATGGCTGCTGGAAATGCAGGTATCTTGTGACCTTCTGGAGAGCTGAGCTGAGAACAAACCCCTCATGCTGATGCTGGCAGGGCTGAAAGAACCTGGGTCCTCCATGAAACCGCTGAACCTGGGTCCTCCATGAAACCCTAGAAAGACCCTATCTACCGTCTTGTTATGTGAGGCTAAACGTATCTTTACTGTTTCAGCAATCGAGTTTCCCATTAAGTCGCAGGTGAAAGCCCCCTCACTCATGAATAGCACAGGATGCCATGACTGGGCGCTCCCATGGTACATTATGATTGGAGTGAGCGAGGGAGCAGAACCTTCAAAGAACAGGCTACAATCTCATTTTATGTTTCCTTTGACCTTGATATACTGTGTCCTCAGTATAGCAGCTGATGGATTGTTCTTCACTCTCCCTCAAACTCCATCCCTTCAACATTCTTCTCCTTGTCCAGCCACTGCAACATTCACGTTTTTAGTTCCTGCCATTAAGTGAAATATTCCCCAAGATTGCTCCAAATACACTTCTGAAGAACCCTCGGCGAGGGACTCAACATGACCTCCGGTCTCTCCTCAGCTGATTCACCAAAGGACAGTCCAGAGCATTTCCTCTTGTGACCTTAGGCATTCATCACTTTTCCTTCTGCACTTTCTGATTCTGGCTACATAAAAAAAAAAAAAAAAATTTTTTTTTTTTTTTTTTTTTTTTACATACCCCTGCTTAATTTACCTCTTCCATTAAACCTCTTTTCCCACAGCTACAGCCACCCTCCCACCACATCCCTGAACTGAGGGCCAGCATCCATAGCTTCTCCCCATGCATTCAGGGACTTGAGTGTAGAGATAGGAAAGCCATTGTTGGCCAGTGTCAAGCCAAGAGAAATGACATAGGCTCACAGCCCAAGAAAACACCCTTGACTTCACCTCAGACACAGATTTCATTAGGGGACTCCTTCCTCATTTGTATTTCAGGCAGCTATTCCGCCAACTGCCCACATTTTCCCATTGCAGCCACAAGCCCCTGTTCCTTTTGTTGCTGCTTTTGTCTCTTTCTCCTCTGTATTTATTTTCTCTGTCTGAACCTTATTTTTCTTGCAGGGGACCCTTACCCAGTCCTGTCATATGGTTCTCCTTTAAACAAAGTGTGGAGTGTGCAGAGGCAGCTGATGGGGTCTCTGAACACCTGTTTGTCTGTACATCGGTCCCTTGGAGCTAGAGCAGCTGCGTAGCAGACAGAGGCTGTAACCCAGCTGTGGGGAGAAAAGGAAAGTTTCCAGAAAAAAAAAAGGAAGGTAAGCCATGCACCTCATTAGTTCAATTTGATAGTTTCTTTTATCCAGTTGTTAGTAATGGTAAATAATGATAGATGAAGGCAATTTTGAGATTTTTTTTTAAATGCCCTAATTATATACGATTTGGCAAGACTGGATAAACTGTAGAGAAAGTACACAGAGGCTGACATATGTGGAACCAGGTTGACTTGTAAGATTTATTTAAGATTGTCTAAACCCCCAATCCCACAGTAAGCAAAGTCCAAAATCTCCCGTTTTCCTGGAAATTCTTGGGGGCTTATAATTTGATCCACCACCTGTCTGTCACTTTGTCATACTGTGGTGGCTTACATGTTGCTATGATGCTGGAAGCTATGCCACCAGTATTTCAAATACTAGCAGGGTCACCTATGGTGGACAGGTTTCAGCAGAGCTTCCAGACTAAGGTAGACTAGGAAGAAAGGCCTGGCAATCTACTTCTAAAATTTAGCCAATGAAAACCTTCTGGATCACAACAGACAATTTGTCTGATTCTTTTGCTTTGGGCACATTATCAGGAGGGATCAGTAGCTAGAGGAGAGCATCGTATTTGGTGTAGGAGAGGGCCGTCAAGGGCAAGGGAGACCCTCGGTGAGATGGATCGGCACAATAGCTGTAACAATGGGCTCAAACATCCTGGTGATCATAAGTATGACACAGGATTGGTTAATGTTTTGTTCTGTTGTGCATAAGGTCACCATGAGTTGGAGTATCTTTGATATATCTATCTGCCTGTCTATCTATCTATATTTATCCTTCTGTGTCTTTGACTCACTGACCATTTGTGCTGTTTCCTCTCTCATCAGTCTAAACTGAGAACCAGGGCAGCTGTTTAAATGGACAGAGAACTAGGTTGAACCCTGAGCATAGGTGCACTGTCCAGGGGTAGAGTAGTGTCAAAATCTAGCCCCAGCTCAACTCTCCAAGGAAAGGCCAGAGGAAGGGATATTTTGGGTAATTCCTCCTTCCACAGGGTTTACCATTTTGTGATTTGTCCCACCTGAAGAGTTGTCTTTTCTAATTTGTGCAAAGCTGTCGGATATACTATCTAAGGGTCCTGCACAGACCTCAGCCCCCTCACTGATTCCTGGGGGGTATATCCATCCATACCAGACATAAGTGAGTTTTTAGTAGATTTAACTAAAGATTTGAGGGGTTAAGGATTGTTGTTAGGTGCTGTTGAGTCAGTTCCAACTCAGCGACCCCAACAGAATGAAACACTGCCTGGTCCTATGCCATCCACATAATCGTACTTGAGCCCATTTTAGCCACTGTGTCAGTCCATTTCATTGAGGGTCTTCTCTTCTTCACCGACCCTCTGCTTTACCAAGCATGATGTCCTTCTCCAGGGACTGATCCCTCCTGATAACATGTCCAAAGTATGTGAGATGTAGTCTCTCGATCGATGCTTCTCAGGGGCATTTTGATTGTACTTCTTCCAAGACAGATTTATTCGTTCTTTTGGCAGTCCATGGTATATTTAATATTCTTCACCCACACCATAATTCAAAAGCATCAATTCTTCAGTCTTCCTTATTCATCGTCCAGCTTTCACATGCATATGAGGCAATTGAAAACACCATGGCTTGGGTCAGGTGCACCTTAGTCTTCAAGGTGACATCTTTGGTTTTTAGCACTTTAAAGAGGTCTTTTGCGGCAGATTTGCCCAATGCAATGCATCTTTTGATTTCTTGACTGCTGCTTCCATGAGTGTTGATTGTAAATCCAAGTAAAATGAAATCCTTGACAACTTCAACCTTTTCTCTGTTTATCGTAATGTTGCTTATTGGTCCAGTTGTGAGGGTTTTCATTTTCTCCGAGATGTAATCTATACTGAAGGCTGTGGTTTTTGATTTTCATCAGTAAGTGCTTCAAGCCCTTACTTTCAGCAAGCAAGGTTGTGTCATCTGCATATTGCAGATCATTAATGAGCATTCCTCCAATCCTGATGCCCTGTTCTTCCTATAGTCCAGCTTCTCGGATTATTTGCTCAGCATACAGACTGAATAAGTATGGTGGAATGATTCAACCCTGGCGTACACCTTTCCTGACTTTAAACCACACAGTATACCCTTGTTCTGTTAGAACAACTGCCTCTTGATCTATGTACAGATTCCTCGTAAGCACAATTAAGTGTTCTAGAATTCCCATTCTTCATAATGTTATCCATAATTTGGTATGATCCACAGGGTTGAATGCCTTTGCAAAGTCAATAAAACACAGATAAACATCTTCCTGGTATTCTTTGCTGTCAGCCAGGACCTATCTGATATCAACAATGATATCCTTGGTTCCATGGCCTCTTCTGAATTTGACTTGAATTTCTTCCAGTTCCCTGTGATCTTCAGCAAAATTTTACTTGGGTGTGATATTAATGATATTGTTCGATAATTTCTGCATTCCATTGGATCACCTTTCTTTGGAATAGTCAAAAATATGGATCTCTTCCAGTTGGTTGGCCAGGTAGCTATCTTCCAAATTTCTTGGCATGGATGAGCGAGCACTTCCAGGGCTTTCTCTGTTTGTTGAAACATCTCAGTTGGTATTCTTTCAATTCCTGGAGGCTTGTTTTTCACCAGCGCCTTCAGTGCAGCTTGGACTTCTTCCTTTAGTACTGTTGGTTCCCCCTCATATGCTACTTTCTATTTAAAAAAGATAAAATACACACACAACCACCCAGCTAAATTAACAAATAGTTTCTGAGTACCATCAAGTAGATAGTGTTCAAATTCCCATTTCTCATTAATTTTTCAAAACAATTGGTTTGTTCAAATCAGGAGCAAAAAAGTCCATACGATGTGTTTGGTGAATATGTTTCTTTTAATCTATAAATAGACCTTCCTCCCTCTTTTTCTTCCCCCCCCCCCTTGTAATTTCTTTCTTGAAGAAACTGGGTCATTTGTCCTATAGAATTTCCTCCAATTTGGATTTTTGCTGATTGCATACCTGTGGTCTCATTTAGTATGTTCCTGTCTTCTGTATTTGCTGTAAAATAGTAGATAGAGTTAGAAGTTTCATCAAAATCAGTTTCCATTTTTGACAAGATAACTTTTTGGAGATGTTGTGGACTTTTCTGTTGCATCACATTATGTCTGGTTGTCTTTCTTTTTGTGAAGTAAAGATTGATCAGTGGCATCAGATGTTATGAGCCTGATCCATGTGTTGACCATTGACCTAATGATTTTAGTAGTTATTGGTAGTCATTATTGACGACTATTACCTAAAGTCATTGTTTCCTTGAAATATCACCCTTTTATTTCCACAAATAAAAAAGTAAATATTTGAATTTTAACATTCTTATACATTTATTGGTTCAGATTCTCCTATAAAGAGAATTTTCCCTCAATTTGATTACCCTGAGATACAGTCCATATAGTAAAAGGCAGAGTAAATGTTTGATTGTTTCCCTTTATTTGTCAGTTTTCTGGAATTATGATTTTGTTCCCTAGCATTCTCCAAAGATGACCAGTTAGGTTTTTGTTTTTTTTTTTTTTAAAGTATCATTATAAACCAAAAACCAAACCCAGTGCCGTCGAGTCAATTCCGACTCATAGCGACACTATAGGACGGAGTAGAACTGCCCCATAGAGTTTCCAAGGAGCGCCTGGTGGATTCGAACTGCTGACCTTTTGGTTAACAGCTGTAGTACTTAACCACTACGCCACCAGGGTTTCCGGTATCATTATAGATTTTAATATATTTGATGCATTTCAGTCCACTGCAGTTATTATTTTTATTGGTGTTTAAGTTGTGTAATCTTTGGTCAATCTCTTTAGCCAGAATTGGCTTAACTGCCAGATTAAGGGTACAATCCTCCAGACTGTCAAATCTGCCCAAAACTTCTTACCAACTGCAATGAGTTTGTCAAACTATGGAGTCAGAGAGAATTGTCCCCACAAGACTACCTCAATTTAGACACTAGTCACAAGTTAGGGGGTCCCTAGGGCCACTCCCACTTCAGACAAGCTGGCTACAAATTCAGGGGTTCCCATGGACCCCTTCAGGTTCAGTTGCTAGAAAGACTCACAGAACTCCCTGAAAGCAATTACACTCATTGTCACATTTCTTACAGGCAAACCCGTTGCTTTCAAGTTGATTCTGACTCATAACAACCCTATAATGCCAAGCACCTCAGTTTTAGAGCGCTCTCACACATTATCTTATTTATTTACTTACTAATTTTCTTACTCAACATGCTGCATTGCAAAAACCTACAGCAAAAGGCCTCTTTAAAATTTTAAAAAGCAAAGATTACCCAACCCATGGTCTTTTCAATTGGCTCATATGCTTGTGAAAGTTATAGGAAGAAATAGGAAGACAGAAGAATTATTGATGCATTTGAATTGTAGTGTTTATGAAGAATGGTGAATATACCATGGACTGCCAGAAGAATGAACAAATCTGTCCTGAAGGAAGTACAGCCAGAATGCCAGGATGGCAAGACTTCACCCACTTACTTTGGACATGTCATCAGGAAAGACCAATTGCTAGAAAAGGACATCTGGTTTGCTAAAACAAGGGGCTAGCTAAAAAGAGGGAAACCCTCAATGAGATGGATTGATATGATAGTTGTAAAAATGGACTCAAATATATCAATGATCATGAAAATGGTGCAGGACCAGGCAACATTTTATTGTTATACAATGAAAACTGTGAGAGCTGGAACTCAAAGGGATTGTCTTGTTTTTCTGGGCCTCAAAAATTTTCTACCCTGGACAGTGCAGAAAATGTCTCTATCCTCATTTCAGTGGAAAATATTTTGGCTTTCCTTCTCTCACAGGTCTCCACCTTATATTGGTTCTGGCTTTCACAGGTTTTACTGTATATAATATGGTCGCCATGAGTTGGAGCCAACTCAATGGCAACTAACAACAACAACTTGACTTACTAATGCTTTTGTGTGAGTGGATTCTTTTGGGGGAACCAAAAGTGGAGCTGAGTTTCCCATCCACGCCCACGTAAGTGAACAGAGGGACAGCTAGTGGGCATGCAGGCATGGAAGAACGCTGTCGCACGTGTACAAGCGGAAGAGTAAGAGATCCCACTCCTGAAAGACAATCTCCCCTCTGGCAGGCTGTGTTTCCAGAATTGTTTTAAAGTGCCAGTGGTTCTGAAGAACCAGTGTCCTGTAAGTGGTTGGGGTTTCAGTGCCTACGGGCAAGTCCTGTGTGCATTTCTGGAAGTTTTACTGCACATTTCCCGGTGTGTCTTATTGAAAGAAGATGTCTGTAACTTCTCAAACACTACTTCTAAAATGTATAAAAATTGCAGAGCTTGCAAACTTTGAGTTGCAAGACATGTTTCTTGTAAACTTCACATTGAAAAATGAATCCCATCAGTTTTATAGCTCTTCTGTCCCTTATACCAATTTTGAATTCTTTTATGTAGCCAATCCAGTGTGGTTTTAGACTCTCTTGGGGCTTTTAGGATTTCATCATTATTTGGTATCTGCACCTGCAATGTACATTAAAATTAACAGGAAATAGCTGTTTCAATTACTTGATCCACATTTATGGCAAATGAAAACTGAGAGCCTATTTGAATGACTTCCATATTCAAAGATGACCCTGCTCTCCTATATTCTATCTCCTTAGTATAGTCCTGTGTTGCTTAATGTCCACAATACAGCCTGTGAAATAGGGCATTATGTGATTTGGACATTGTTCAAACGCCATACTGTGTACACAAGCTATGCTGCTTTCTGCCACCCTCATAGCGACAACCATCCAGAGCCTAACCAAGTTCGAGAGGCTATGCCTGGCCATGTGCTACACTGTCCACCTGTAGGATGTGCTGGGCTTTAGTCAGGCAAGGCCACAGTGCCACTGCTGGCAGCTCAGAGAAGTGGTGCCTCCTTGGGGCTGCATGCCCTGCCCAATGGCAGCCCTATGCAGGTACAGACACAGAGCCTGAACTCATCTGCTGGCAATGCCAAGTCCTGGGAATCCACACCCACCTGTCTCAGAGCCCTGGCAGCTGCCAAGCCGCGTGACCCACTGATGCTCTACAGGAGACCATGTGCCTAGAAGTCCAGGCAATGGAGATGAGCCCCTCATCTCTGCTCTTTCCTAGTGATGTGCTGGCCCTGATGGAGACCTGAATGCCCCTGGCATCCCTGGAGTGGTTGCCAGCCTAAGGAGCCCAAGGGACAACAAATAATGGGTGCCCTGCCTGTGAGCACTGAAGCCCCTCCCCAGCCTCCCTTTCCTGAAAGAAGGCACCAGCGATGCTGGCATGGGCATTCCTGGGGGTGAGAGCTATTCCCACCTGGACAGCCCCAGCTGAGAGGGACCTGTAGGACAGCCCCAGCTGAGAGAGACCTGTAGGGCAGATGCTTTAAGGCAGGCAGGAGGCCCTGCTTAGTGTGTATTTATTTGTGAATAAACTGTTTCGCTGTGTCAAAAAACAAAACAAACAAAAAACCTCATGGGACTACAGACATCTATGTGGTCCGATGTTGCCCACACAGACATTCTGCACATCAGTGTAGTAGCAGAGGGCACTGTACCTTTCACAGGATTTTCCATAACTCCTCTTTTAAAGCCTTCATTGAAACTTAACATGACTAACGGGCAAACTGTTTTCAAATGTGGAAACCAGGGCATAGAGAAGTAGCCAGGACAACAAAGTCTCTGGTTGTCAACCTTACTGAGTAGGTTTGCCAATTCTCCATTTATTCTTCCCTTCCTGATTGAGGACCCTTATTATTCTTACATTTTAAGAACGTGTGAAATGTTGGTTCTTAAAGCCCTAGGAAAGCAACAGGACAAACTAACTTTATCGCCACATTAAAAGGCTGGAAAATCATTCAGAGGGCATCCATGTAGCTCTAAATTCGCCCTTGTGTTCCTGGGAAGTCTTCCTCTTATTTGTTTGCTTGATTACAAACACAATTCATGGTTATATCAGGAAAAAAAAAAGAAGAAGAAGATAAGGGCTTCATGATTTTCAAATCTTAGGAACTAATTGATCTTTTGACTGAAGATGATGATGGTATGCAGCCTTCTGATACATAAGACTATTCTTTATTGTGGCTCAAACAATTGATCTATTCTTGTGCTTTCATATATTTTCTTTTGGAATGTGACCCACGATTAACAATATTTTTTAAGATGTTGACCTAGTTCTGTCTGTTTCTCTCTCTTTTAAAATGGAAGTTTCATGGAATTATACTTACCCTCGCTACCTGCGATATGCTATGATACTTCCTAGTCTATTCTTTTACTCTACAAAAAAAAAAAAAAAAATGCTGTCTTGGCTCCCATTTTTCATTACCTTCCCTTCCCATTTTTTCTTCCGTTCCTGCATTCCCTTATCCCACCCCTCGAGAAGATGTTGGCATCCAAAAAGTGGGGCGCCCTTTGAAGGCATTAGCATCACTGTGCCCAAGTCTAAGGTAGCAATCAGTTCCAAAAAGAATCCAAAGAACGGACACATTTATAGATCAAGAATATTGAAATAAATGTTCAAGTGGAGGCAAAATTGGTTTCTTCCACAGTGGGGGAAGGAAGTTAATTGAACGTTACTGGATAGAATTTACATGCCTATAGATAATTTACATTGCTATCAGTTATCTATAATTTAGAGAATTGTAAAATAACTCAAAGATAATGAAAGGCTAAAATAGGACAACTTGGAAGTGGGCTATCTAAACAATCCATAGCTTTCCGTTGAAACACAGATTTTTCCCTACACTGGAAAATGTTTTTTTGTTGTTTAATTTAAAACCCCAAAGTTTAATTTTTTTTTTGGTTGGTTGCTATGAGTTCAAATCGGCTCGACGGCATCTAAACAACAACATAACTAGTTCTAAACCTATGCATATTAAAAAACAAAACAAAACAAAACTGGAATGAACTCCCCCCATTAGAGAAAGATATATATACACATATAATATGTAGGTAGATAGACTGAGAGGTAGATAGGTATATGGATAAACAGAAGACTGTGTGTGCATTCTTCTACTTTTCGGTATTTTTTCCCCAAAATTTTCCTTAATGAGCATGCATTATGTTCATAAAAAAATAATAATTTAGAAATCTTAGCTCATGAAAGAAATCCTGTCCCCACTTCTACCATGAAACTCTCTGATCATCTTCATGCAACTCCATCACAAACTTTCTGCTGACTCCACACTTTCACGTTGATTTTTATTTATTTGTGGATATTCCATTTGTGGGTTTCAGGGCTGTCCTCCCTATTAGATTGAACCTCTTCAAGAGAAAGAATCTGCCTTCAATTTCCTCTGTATTTTGTTGTCTATCTACATAAACTATAAAACTATGTTGTTGTTAGGTGCCGTCGAGTCGGCTCTGACTCGTAGTGACCCTGTGTACAACAGAACGAAACACGGCCTGATCCTACAGCTTCCTCACAATCGTTGCTACGTTTGAGCCCATTGTTGCAGCCACTGTGTCAATCCAAGATTAAATGTTCTGATTAGATTTGACTGGGTCAGCATTTCTCGAAGTGTATGCCACAAGTCTCTAGTTCCTGCAGACATTCCACAAATAACTTTAGGTATACTGCACACTTTATCTCGCTATTGAAGGCTCGTAATGTATGTTAGCATATTAAAAGCTCTGAAAAGTCCTGCAGTATTTCAAATACCAATAGGGTCACCAATGGTGGGAAGGTTTCAGTGGAGCTTCTAGACTATGACAGATTAGGAAGAAAGGCCTGGCAATCTACTTCCAAAAATTAGCCAATGGAAATCCTATGACTCACAATAGAATATAGTGCTGGCAGATGAGCCCTCTAGGTTGGAAGGCAACAATGGACTCAAGCACGCCAACGATCATGAGAATGGTACCAGAAAGGGCAGTATTTTGTTCTTCTGTACATGAGGTCGCCATGAGTTTGCTGAGACGTGACAACTAACACAATTCCTTACAAGATAACATTGTATTCTAACAATCAGTGCAGAATGTTAAAAACCTCCTTCAGTTTTTCTTAAAGTTTTTCTTCCTACTAAGTTATGTTGCAAAGTCATGTCACCTAACAAGCCTAATCATGGCTGTATTTCTATTTCTTTCAGGAGAGCACAGGGTTCTAATCATTTTAAGGGTAAGCTTCTCACACTCCTTGAGTGTAATCAATGTCCAACCATGAAACAAATACCATGCTTGGGGTTCATCCTTTGACACCATCACTTTGCCCCCCTATGACCAACTGCTATCACTTAATGAGGAACATCACATAATCTCCTCTATATAATACAATGTTTTGTAATTCACTAAACCCCTGAAAAGGCAAGACTCATTCTCATTCACTGAGAAATCATTGGTACCCTCCTTCTGATGTCAAGCCTTCTCTAGCACTGACCTCCATGAGCTCCACAAAGCAGCTGTCTAAATGTAATAGGACAGGAAAAGCTGGGACACATTTAGCTAGGTTTTGTTTTGGATTTTTAATGTGCTGCCTTGAGGGACCTTCTGCTTGCTCTAGCTCAGAAACTAAGCTGCTGAACCAGCTGAAAGCAGCAGTTCGAAGGGCAGCTGAAAGCTATTTCACCATGGAGCCGACCTTGGCAAACCTCTGACGCTCCATATGGTCTGCAGCCCTGTTCTCCAGGAAGCAACCAGCTCATTCTCCCCGCTTGGTTTGCATTGTTTATAATCCCAGCATGTACATTTGAAAGGCAATTGTACAGAAAAGATGCTTTGCTCTGAGTTTTTTTCTTTTCCTATTAACCTTTTTGTGAATAATCCACTGAGCTGCAATTTAGTACTTATTTTCTCTATGCATGCTTTGCCGATATAGGTTATGAGACAGTTAAGCATGTCTTGAATCAAGGAGGACTCAAGGGGGCAAAGGAAGCTGTTACTCTCAGGAGTTCAGGGTAGTGCTGAATCTAAAGCGACAGTGAGGAATATGCTTACTTCTCCCCAGCCCTAGGAAGCCCTGGTGGTGTAGTGGTTAAGTGCTATTGCTGCTAACCAAAAGGTCAACGGTTCAAATCCACCAGGTGCTCTTTGGAAACTTTATGGGGCAGTTCTACTCTGTCCTAGGGTCGCTATGAGTCAGGATCATTGATTTTTTTGTTTTTGTTTTCTCCAATCCTGTGGAGGCCTTGGAAATACTAAGTCCTCCTCCATTCCCCAGCTCCCCCACCTTGCCCCCCTAAAAACCTGCAAGATTCCTCCAACTGCAGCCTCCAACCCAAAATCCCTTATGCATATAGAAACCAGCTCTGTCATCTCATCAGACCCTCAGAGACAAACCCAAATCTCTCCCAGCTCCACCCACATAGAAGGCAGTCTGCTAGGTCCTGGATCTAATCTCAGGGCAAATGCTGATTCTGTGAATTTCCTTAAGGTGAGAATCAGCTGTTACCTTTGTGTCATGACATCAGATGAAGTATTGGAAAGGTATTATTCCAGTGTTACTTATGAGGTAACTGTGGTCTGGAGAAAGCTAACTAGCTTTCCCAGGATCACATGGGATTGTGTAACAACCCAGCGGCACCTGGACCCAAGGTTGGCTGCATTTCCAAGAAACCAAAGAAAGACTCCAGAACCAGTGACCATGACATATGGTTTATCAGAGGCGCTTACTTATGGGACAGCCAGTCCAGGGCAGCAGCTGGACCAGTTCAGTGCTCTGCAACTGCCTAGCAAGGGGCACAAGCTTATATACCATTCTAGCTACGACTAAGGCTTACTGTTTTTCTTCCCAATCCTTGGGCAGTCAGCGTTCCCAGGGACTTCATGTCCAGGCCCAGATGTTTTTCTTCTTGTTGCTAAAGCATTCCTCGGCCTTAGCCATCAGCTCAGTCATGCCATTCCCGGCCTTGTACCTTAGCCCAAGTCCATCCCAAATTCATCCCCCACATGCTTCAGAAACAGCAATACTGACTCCATTAGGAGGGGATGCATATAGCTGAATAGCATTACCCTACACATGGTCAGGGAATGTGTCAGAGCTAAGACCAGATGAGAGATTTGGCCGCTAGTGATTCAGGGCTCTTTCTATAATACCACCTAACCTTACAGACTATACAGAGGGAATTTACTGTCTTCTCTTCTCATTAGGATTTAATTTACCAGGACCACTGGTAAATTGGAAAAGTTGTACGGTAGGATTGAATCATTTCACCTTACTTATTCAATCTGTATGCTGAACAAACAATCTGAGAAGCTGGATTATATGAAGAACGTAGCATCAGGATTGGAGGAAGGCTCATTAAAAACCTTGGCATGCAGATTACGCTGCCTTGCTTGCAGAAAATGAAGAAGACTTGAAACACTGATGAAGGTCAAAGACTATAGCCTTCAGTATGGATTACACCTCAACATCAAGAAAATGAAAATCCTTACAAATGGAGCAATAAACAACAGCATAATAAATGGAGAAGAAATCGAAGTCATCGAGGTTTTAAATCTACTTGGATCAACAATGAATGCCCATGGAAGCAGCATTCAAAAAATCAAATGATGTTTTGCACTGAGCAAATCTGGGGCAAAAGACCTCTTTAAAGTTTTAAAAAGGGAAGATGTCACTTTGATGACTAAGGTGTGCCTGACCCAAGCCATGCCTCTGTTCAATTGCCTCATATACATGTGAAAGCTGAAAAAAAAAAAAAAGAAGACAGAAAAATAATTGATGCTTTCAAATTGTGGTGTTGGTGAAGAATATTGAATACACTGAACAAATCAATCTTGGAAGAAATATAACTGGAATGCTCCTTAGATGTGAGGATAGCAGGACTTAGACTCACTTCAAACACATCATCAGGAAAGACCAGTTGCTAGAAAAGAACATCATGGTTGGTAAAGTAGAGAATCATCGAAAAAGAGGGAAATCCTCAACGAGACAATAGCCACAATAATGGACTCAAACATACATATGTATATATATACAAACAAACATACATACATCATGAAGATGGCCCGGGATTGGGTAATATTTCATTCTGTTTACCTATAGGGTCACCATGAGTCAGAGCCCACTTGACAGCAACTAACAACAATAACAACTGGTCTGGATACTAAGGAGCCTCCCATGAAGGGAAAATTACAGCCTCTGGAAACTTCCCTACCTTATCCATCCCCATTTCTGCCTCTACAGCAACCCTGGAGGGCCTTTGAGCTTAAGCACTGCTCCACTCCAAGCCACACCACATAGCAGAGCCGTGAAACCTGGAGCCAATTCCTCACCCTGGGAGTGTTAAGCCCACATTCTCTTCTACTGCCAAAACGCCTAATCAAAGCTGAGTGTATGCCAGCTGGTGGCACTGGTCCCCCTGGTGGTCTTAGCAAGGCGTCCTGTGACAGGAGGCCTAAGTCATAAGGACATTTGCATTCTGCAGCTAGAGAGTTCCTAAGCTTCTTGAAGCGTAAGGAGCTAGCAGGGAGATTCCTGGGATGAAAATATTACCAGGAGTCCCCACAGCTAGTCCCAAGCTAATGCTTTTCCAAAGTGCTGGCGGTAAAATTGTGAAATGACTATCGTTTAGTCAGTGGTTCTCAAATTTTGGGGGGCATTTGAATCGCTTAGAGGGCTTGTTAAAACATAGGTTGCTGGTCCCACCAATTCATCGGATTTTGGGTGAGGCCCTGGACTTTGCATTTCTAATAAGCTACCAGGGGTTTCTGGTGCTGCTGGTGTGGGGACCACATTGAAAACTACTGGTTGGTTTAGTTACTTTGGGCTTTTTTCCACATGATCTCTGCAAGGAATTTCACCTCTCTTGCAGGAAAGAAGAGAAGGTCCTGGTAATGTGACAGGTTAATAGATCTGACCCTCTTTCTGGGGCCTGGCCTAGTACCTGTACACTTTCCTCCGTATAGCCTACCTCGCTCAGGTATAAAGGAGGCAATTTTAGGATCTGCATCAGAGGATTGGCAGCATATTGAGTCATCAGAAAACTGTTCTCCGGCTTTAAGATACGGAATGTAAACATATGTATTCTCCGAGGTTTCTCAATCTGAACACTGTTGACGTCTTGGACTGGAAAATTCTCTATTGCAGGGTCTGTCCTATGCATTGTAGAGTGTTTAGCAGCATCCTTGTCCTGTACCCACTAGAAGCCAGTAACACCCCTCCCTCCCTGCAGTCCTGATAATTAAAACTGTCTCCAGGTGCTGCCAAATGCCATGGGGTGGTGGGGGTGGCGGGGAGGGCAAAATTTCCCCCAACTGAGAACTGCTCATGTATACTATAGCTTGCTTCCAACAACATGGGCAGGTGGGCGTTTCAAGATTTTTCTGGCTGGGCATCGTGCAGCCCCCTGAAGTAGAACATGAATCCTAATGATGATTTTCCTTTGGAGCCCACGTTTTTAGGACTCCTTCCCATACTCAAGTTCCTTTTTATCCTCAACCTGTGTGGTTAGTGGAGCAGATATTATCATCGTCTCCATTTTAAAGATAGAAAGACTTAGTCTCAGAGACAGTCAGAACTCGCCTGGGTTTGCACAGGTAATAAATCTTAGTAGAGGACCAGAATACATATTCTGTAATTCCTGGGCCAGTAAATTTTTCATTACAAAATGCAACCTTTATTCAATCTAAAACACTTCATAAGCAGCATCAGCTAATGGCATTTCATAGTTTTGGGTGGTCAAGAGACCAGAAAAAAGAACCTGAAAATATTTGTTTGTACAGATGATAGAGTTTGAAAACACCTAATTGGGGCTAGTTAAATCTACGCATTATAGTTGCTGTAGCGTCTGACATGTACCTGACTCAAGCCACGGTGTTTCCAAATGCCTCAGATGCATGCGGATGCTGGACAATGGATAAAAAGGAAGACAAAAGAAGAATTGATGCATTCGAACTGTGGTGTTAGTGAACAATATTGAGTATACTGTGGATTAGCAGAAGAACAAACAAATTAGTCTTAGAAGAAGTGCAACTAGAATACGCCTTAGAAGCAAAGATGGAGAGACTCATCTTGTTTCTGTTGTGGTGTTGTTGTTAGGTGCTGTTGAGTTGGTTCTGACTCGTAGTGAACCTATGTGCCACAGAACAAAGCCACTGCCTCGTCCTGTGCCATCCTCCCAATAGTAATGCTTGAGCCCGCTGTTGCAGCCACTGTGTCAATCCATCTCATTGAGGGTCTTCCTCTTTTTCACTGACCCTCTACTTTGCCAGGCATGATGTCCTTCTACGGGGAATTGTCCCTCCTGATAACACGTCCAAAATATGTGAGATGAAGTCTCGTCATCCTCTGTCATAAGAAGCATTCTAGCTGTACTTCTTCCAAGACAGATTTGTTCTTCTGGCAGTCCATGGTATATCAATATTCTCTGCCAATGCCATAATTCAAAAACATAAACTCTCCTTTGGTCTTTTTATTCATTGCTCTACTTTCGCATGCATATGAGACAGTTGAAAACACCATGGCTGGGGTCATGCTCACCTTAGTCCTCAAAGTAACGTCTTTGTTTTTTTAACACTTTAAAGAGGTCTTTTGCAGCAGGTTTTCCCAATGCAATACATTGTTTGATTTCTTGACTGCTGCTTCAATGATTATGGATACAAACAAGCACAGGCACACCTTGTTTCATTGAGTTTCGATTTATTGCACTTCGCTGATATTGTTTTTTGCCAATTGAAGGTTTGTGGCAACTCTGTGTCGTGCAACTCTTTTGGCACCATTTTTCCAACAGTATGTGCTCACTTCATGTCTCTCTGTTACATTTTGGTAATTGTTGCAATATTTCAAACTTTTTCATTATATTTGTATCTATTATGGCGATCTGTGATCAGTGATCATTGATGTTACTATTGTAATTGTTTTGGGGCACCACAGACTGCGCCCATACAAGACAGAGAACTTAATCAATAAATGTTCTTTGTGTTCTCACTGCCCCCAAACCTGCTAGTCACTCATCTCTCTCCCTCTCACATCAATGTGGCAAACATCACTTATTGTTGTCTTATTTTAAGAAAGTGTCACAGCCACTGCAGTCTTCAGCAACCACCACCCACATCAGTCAGCAGCCGTCAACATCAAGGCAAAACCCTCTACCAGCAAAAAGATTATGACTAGCTGAAGGCTCAGATGATGGTTAGCATTTTTAGCAATAAAGTATTTTTTAACTAAGGTATGTACATTTTTTTAGACATACTGATATTGCACACTCAATAGACTACGGTATAGTATAAACATAATTTTCATGTGCACTGGGAAACCAAAAAATTCGTGTGACTCACTTTATTGTGGTGGTCTGGAACCGAACCCACAATATTTCCAAGGTATCCTGTAAAATGAAATTCTTCGCAACTTCAAAGCTTTCTTCCTTTATCATGATGTTGCTTATTGGCCCAGTTGTAAGGATTTTTGTTTTCTTTATGTTGAGGCGTAATCCATACTGAAGGCTGTAGTGCTTCGAGTCCACTTCACTTTCGGCAAGCAAGGTAGTGTCATTTGCATGTCGCAGGTTGTTAATGAGTCTTCCTCCAATCCTGATGCCATGTTCTTCTTCATATAGTTCAGCTTCTTGGATTATTTGCTCAGTATACAGATTGAATAAGTATAGTAAAAGGATACATCGCAAACCTTTTCTGATTTTAAACAATGCAAGGATTCCAAGGATTTCCTTTTACTTGGATCCACAATCAACAGCCATGGAAGCAGCAGTTAAGAAATCAAAAGATGCATTGTGTTGGGAAAATCTGCTGCAAAGGACCTCTTTAAAGTGTTGAAAAGCAAAGATGTCACCTTGAGGACTAAGGTGTGCAGGACACAAACCATGATACCTTCAATCGCATCATATGCAGGTGAAAGCTGGACAGTGAATAAGGAAGACCGAAGAAGAATTGATGCTTTCGAATTGTGGTGTTGGAGAAGAATATTGAATATACCATGGACTGCCAAAAGGACAAACAAATCTGTCTTGGAAGAAGTACAACCAGAATGCTTCTTGGAAGCAAGGATGGAAAGACTTCATCTTACATACTTTGGACATGTCAGGAGAGATCAGTCCCTGGAGAAAGACATCATGCTTGGTAAAAGTACAGGGTCAGCGAAAAAGAGGAAGAATCTCAATGAAATGGATTCACACAGTGGCTGCAACAATGGGCTCAAGCATCACAATGACTGTAAGGATGGCACAGGACCAGGCAGTGTTTCGTTCTGTGATGCATGGGGTCGCTATGAGTCAGAACCGACTTGATGGCACCTAACAACAACAACAACAACATCTCCTTGTTCTGTTCGAATGACTGCCTCTTGGTTTATGTACAGGTCCCTTGTGAGCACAATTAAGTGTTCTGGAATTCTTTTCTTTGAAATGTTATCCAAAATTTGTTATGATCCACATAGTCAAATGGCTTTGCGTAGTCAATAAAACACAGTAAACATCTTTCTGGTATTCTCTGCTCTTGGCCAAGATCCATCTGACATCAGCAATAATATTCCTCATTCCACACCCTCTTCTGAATCTGACTTGAATTTCTCGCAGTTCCATGTCAATGTGTCGATGTACTGCTGCAACTACTTTTGAATGATCTTCAGCAAAATTTTACTTGGGTGTGATCTTAATGATATTGTTTGATAATTTCTACATTCTCTTGGATCACCTTTCTTTGGGATGGGCATAAATATGAATCTCTTCCAGTCAGTTAGCCACGTAGCTGTCTTCCAAATTTCTTGGTATAGACGAGTGACTGCTTCCAGCATTACATCTATTTATTGAAACATCTCAATTGGTATTTCATCAATTTCTAGAACCTTGTTTTTATCCAATGCCTTCAGTGCATGTTGGACTTCTTTCTTCAATACCCTCAGTTCTTAATCATATACTATCTCCTGAAATAGTTGAACGTCAACCAATTCTTTTTGGTACAGTGCCTCTGTGTATTCCTTTCATCTTCTTTTGATGCTTTGCTCAATATTTTGCCCATAGAATCCTTCCACATTGCAATTAAGGCTTGAATTTTTTTCTTCAGTTCTTTCAGCCTGAGAAATGCTGAGTGCATTCTTCCCTTCTGGTTTGCTAACTCCAGGTCTTTGCACATTTCATTATAATATTTTACTTTGTCTTCTCGAGCCACCCTTTGAAATCTTCTTTTCAGCTCTTTTACTTCATCATATCTTCCTTTCACTTTAGCTGCTCTACGTTCAAGAGCAAGTTTCAGAGTCTCTTCTGATATCCATTTTGGTCTTTTTTTAAATTGTATTTTTAATGACCTTTTGCTTTCTTCATCTATGATGGTATCCTACAACTCATCTAATCTCGTCATTAGTGTTCAAATCTATTAGCATCAAATCTATTCTTAAGATGGTCCCTAAATTTAAGTGGGATATTTTAACTTTCTTCAGCTTCAGCTTGAACTTGCATATGAGCCATTGATGGTCTGTTCTGAATTCAGCCCCTGGTCTTGTCCTGACTGATGATATTGAGCTTCTCAATTCTTCCATTCCACAGATAGAGTCAATTTGATTCCATCTGGTGGGGTTCACAGGTATAGTTGCCATATATGTTGTTGAGAAGAGGCATTTTTCAGGGAATAGGTCATTGGACTTGCAAAAGTCTATCGTATGACTCCAGTGTCATTTCTCTCACCAAGGCCATATTTTCCAAATACTGATCCTCCTTCTTTGTTTCCAGCTTTTGCATTCCAATCACCAGTAATTTTCAATGAATACTGATTGTGTGTTTGCTCAATTTCAGACTGCAGAAGTTGGTAAATATCTTTAAATTGCTCATCTTTGGCATTAATATTTGGTGCATAAATTTGAATAATGGTCATATTAACAGCTCTTCCTTGTTGCAGTATGGATATTATCCTAACACTGACAACTTTGTATGTACTTCAGGATAGATCTTGAAATGTTCTTTTTGATGATGAATGCAATGCTATTCCTCTTCAATTTGTCAGTTTCATCATAGTAGACTATATGGCTGTCAGACTCAAAATGGCCAATACCAGTCCCTTTTAGCTCACTAGTGCCTGGAATATCGATGTTTATGCATTCCATTTCATTTTTGGTGACTTCCAATTTTCCCAGATTCGTACTACATATATTCCAGGTTCGGATTATTAATGAATGCTTGCAGTTGTTACTTCTCATTTTGAGTCATACCACATCAGCAAATGAAGGTCCCAAACCATTACTCCACCTGTGTCTTTAATGTCACTTCTACTTTGAGGAGGCAGCTCTTCCACAGTTGTATTTTGAGTGCCTTTCAACCCAAGGGGCTCATCTTCCAGCACTGTGTCAGACAGTGTTCAGCTCCTATTTATAAGGTTTTCTCAGGCCAGTTTTTGTAGAAGTAGATCTCCAGGTCCTTCTTCCTAGCCTGTCTTAGCCTGGAAACTCTAATGAAACCTGTCCACCACGGGTGACGCTGCTGCCATTTGAGATACCAGTGGCATTACCTCTAGCATCATAGCAACACACAAGCTGCCACAGTACAACAAAGTGAAAGAGGAATGATGGTCCTTTTCTGTAGAAAATGCTGATTAAGACACACTACTAAAGGAGTATTTTATGAGTGTGTGCGTTTTTGTGTGTGTGAGTGTGTGTGTGTGAGAGAGAGAGAAAGAGGGAAATGGGGAATTACAATGGGCATGGGCGTGAGACTTACAGGTGAAAAGACTGATGAATGAGACACAATTTGTCCACATTTTTCAAAGTCAGCTGCTGTGTATGTCTCTTTTCTCTTTGGCTCAAGAAAAACTTTCAATATGAAGCTAAAATAGTTCAGGGTTCCTGAGTGAGCCAGCAGGGCTATCCCAGAGAGAGAGTAACGGCCTTCACCCCTAATGAGATCAAAACAGAAGGCTCAGCTGGAAATGGCCCCGACACGCACTAGAGTAAACCAATAATGAAACAGCTTGGTGATTCCCCCCTGAGGTGAGATTGTCTCAGTGTTCCAGCACGCTGTTGTGAGTGCTGGTGATTGTCTCAGTGTTCCAGCACGCTGTTGTGAGTGCTGGTGATTGTCTCAGTGTTCCAGCACGCTGTTGTGAGTGCTGGTGATTGTCTCAGTGTTCCAGCACGCTGTTGTGAGTGCTGGTGATTGTCTCAGTGTTCCAGCACGCTGTTGTGAGTGCTGGTGATTGTCTCAGTGTTCCAGCACGCTGTTGTGAGTGCTGGTGATTGTCTCAGTGTTCCAGCACGCTGTTGTGAGTGCTGGTGATTGTCTCAGTGTTCCAGCACGCTGTTGTGAGTGCTGGTGATTGTCTCAGTGTTCCAGCACGCTGTTGTGAGTGCTGGTGATTGTCTCAGTGTTCCAGCACGCTGTTGTGAGTGCTGGTGATTGTCTCAGTGTTCCAGCACGCTGTTGTGAGTGCTGGTGATTGTCTCAGTGTTCCAGCACGCTGTTGTGAGTGCTGGTGATTGTCTCAGTGTTCCAGCACGCTGTTGTGAGTGCTGGTGATGCCAGGCAGATGGAATTACAAAAACAATCACCTGGCCAGCACACTGACGGCCACGTGGCAATGAATTTGTGTCCTGACTGCACTTGCTGGAGTGGTTTTACCATCCAAACAAGATGATGTCACTCTAATGGCCTCCACTTGGCACCATATGGCCCCTCTATGTTCATATTCCCTGTGGTGGGCTTTTCTTTGGTCATATTTCTTTCTGTGAAATTTATTAAGAGGCAGAAGAGAGTGATGATGAAATACTAAACCGTTACTTACCTGAGTCTGGTGGAAGAAAAGGAAATTCTGTGGGAAATAAATGGAAAGAGTGAATGAAATTGTATTCCTTTTTGATTCTTTGACCACATCTTCAATAAAATAAGAGCATCTTGAGCTAAAGTTTTGTGGTGCTGTTTCGTTCTGGGTACATTTTGTGCTTCTGGTAATACATTTTTAAAAAGTTTTGTCGATATGCAAAGAGTAGAGATTTGAAGTAATTAACAACCCATTATCAAACTAATAACTGTAGTAAAGCTTTACATATCAAGAATCAACAAAGCATGTTTACATCTGAAATGTCTTGAAATATGAGTCAGACTTTGACTTGACCTATGTATTTACCAAACTACTCAGAAAACTCTAACAAAATGTGGTTAAGACACAAAGATACTTACCCAAATATATGATTATGTCATTTCAGGGCATAAGGTATCTGTTTCCATTGCTAAGAAATACTGTAAGTTACATTTCAAGTTTCTTAAAACCTAATTTAAAAAATAAGGAAGCTGTGATTATTATAATTATTATTTTGATTTGCATGGTAACTTCCCTCTAAAGATATACACATGAAGTTTGAGGTATATATATTCTTTGAAATGTGAAAAAATAATCAGATTGTACAGCCTTCGGTAAGTTACTCAACCACTCTTAGCCCAGTTACTGAACTAGCATCCATTTATTCACTTACACATTCATTAATTTGTTAAACAGGCATTTATTGGGTTCCCACTATGTGCTGAACACTATTCTGAGTACTGAGGACATAGTGGCAAACAAGACAGACAAGGTCCTAGCTCTAAAGGAGTTGACATTTCTGATGGAAGAAATAGATGATTAAAATATAAACAAATCAATACATTAAAAATATCAGAAAGTGAATCATAATAATAGCTTTCTCGTCATTCAAGCTGAAATACGACTTCCTCAGAGAAGCTTGCCTCTGTAATCGATCTTTCCGTATGTATTTGATTAAATGCTATTGATCTAAATACAAATGGAAGGACTGAATGAAAAGAAAGAGTAGCCATAAAAATATTGAGAGAAGAGCATTTAAAATAGAGGGAATGGAAAATACAAAGTCACTTAGATGGAAGAGAGCTTGACGTGGTTAAGAATGAGAGAGAAAGCCAGTCTGGCTGGAGGCTCCAGTGAAGTAGGCGGAAAGCGGTACAGAGTTGGTCTGCTGAATAAGTACATAAAGAGGAATTTTAAATGCCATGGTAAAGAGTTAGAGCTCTTATTCTGTAGGTAATGAAAAGTACATGTTATCTATTGTCCCCCCGCTCCACTGGAAAAAAACCAAACCCACTACCACTGAGCCATTTCTGACTCACAGCGACCCTATAGGACAGAACAGAACTGCCCATAGAGTTTCCAAAGCTGTAAATCTTTATGATTGCAGACTGCCACGTCCTTCTCCTGCAGAGCCACTGGTGGGTTCGATCAGCCAAGCTTTCATTTAGCAGCTGAGTGCTTTAAACACTGCACCACCAGGGCTCCCCTTATCTATTGCAGTGTAACAAATTATGATTGCTGCAATGGATTTGATGTTTGCCTTATAGCCATTTCTTAATTTTATCATATTGATGTAAATGGTTAATATTCAGCTGCTAACCGAAGAAGGTTAGAGGTTCAAGTCCACCGAGGGGCACCCCAGAAGACGGGACTGGTGATCTACTTCCGAAAAATTAACCACTGAAAGCCCTATGGAGCACAGTTCTACTCTTAACGTACATGGGGTCACAGAGAGTCAGAATCAACTCCATGGCATCTGGGTTTTTTTTGTTGTTGTTTGCCATTTGGAGAGGCTGAGAATTTTCAACACTTGCAAGCCCTGTCTTCTTTTGTTTAACAGTCCTTACTTAGTTTTGTCTCTCTCCTCTGGCATTTTAATAAAAGCAGGAAGATAAACCCAGGTGGCACCTTCAGCACTGCCTAGAAGTCGAGAAGTCACGCAGTTTATTAGGCACATTTTCTACTTTTCATGTTACTAAACGTACTGCTACTATGTGACAAGGATCCTCATTCCTCCAGTTTCCAATGCCATTTTCCTCCTTCTCTTTAAGTCCTCTTTAGTAGCCTCTTCTCAGGCCACTGAGCTTCTGCTAAGACTCAGTCAAATCACATTAGGCTTTCTCTAACACATTTTCCTGAAAGTTCTTCAAGCTTCCACTCCCTGCCTGATTCCAAAGCCACTCCCATATTTTAAGTTTTTGTTATGGTAGCACCCAACTTCCAGGTAAGAAAATCTATATTAGCTATTAATTGCTTTGTAACAAAATGCCCCCAAACCGAGTGGTTTATTATTCTATTATTATTTCATATACGTTCTGAGGGCCAAGAATCAGAGAGCAGCTTAGTAGGATATCTGGCTCAGAATCTCTCATGAGGTTGTAATCAAGGAGTTGGCAAGGGCTGCTGTTATATGAAGGCTTGACAGGAGCTGGAGAATCTGCTTCCAAGATGGCTCACTCAAATGGCTGGCAAGTTGTTGTTGGATGTTGGCAGGAAGCCTCACTTCCTTGCTATGTGGACCTTCCAATGGGGCTGCTGGAGTGTTCTCATGATGTGGCAGCTGGCTTTCCCCAGAGCAAGTGATATAATAGATAGCAAGGTAAAAGGCACAGTGTCTTTTTTGTGCTAGCATTGAAATTGTCAAAGCATCATTTCTACAATATCCTAGTGGTTGCACAGATCAGTCCTATTCAGTGTGAGAAGGAAATATATAAGGGCATAAATAAGGAGGCAGAGATCATTGGGGTCATCTTAGAGGCTAGCTACAAAAAAGCAACAGAAAATTTTTAAGCAAGGGAGTAACATGACCTGATTTGTATATTTTAAAGTTACACCTGCTGCTGTGGAGAGAATGGACTGTAGGGAGGCAAGAGTAGAAGATAGGATACTAGTTAAGAGTCCATTAGAGTAGTTCAGGTGAGAGGTATTGGTGGTTTGGTGTCTCAGGTTCCTAGTGTTGCTGTAACAAAATACCACAAAATGGGTGGATTTTAAGAACAAAATTTTATTTTCTCACAGTTTTGGAGGCTAAAAGTCTGAATTCAAGGCATCAGCAGGCCTTTGCTCTCTCTCTTTGGCTCTAGGGGGATATCCTTCCTTGCCTCTTCCAGATTCTGGTAGCCCAGGCATTTTTTGGAGTTCCTTGGCTTGTAGACGGATCTTCACATGCTGCCTTCCCTACCTGTGAATATTTCCGTGTCCGTGCTTCTCTTGTATAAATCACCACTTGGAAGGGACTAGGATTAGGGCCCACCTTATTCCATACAACTTTGTTAACTGATAACATCTGCAAAGAAAAACCCTATTTCCTCAAACAAGGCCACATTCACAGGTACAAAGCTTAGGACTCAACGTATTTTTTTGACGGACACAATTCAATCCATGACACTTGTACTGGAGTAACAGCAGTAGAAGAGAATTTAGGTAACTTCATTCAGGATATATTTTGGAGTTGAGTAATCAAGACATGGAACCCTGGTGGTGCAGTGGTTAAGCACTTGGCTGCTAACCAAAACGTCAGCAGTTTGAGCCCACCAGCCACTTTTCGAGAGAAAGATGTGGCAGTCTGCTTCTGTAAAGATTACAGCCTTGGAAACCCTATAGGGCAGTTCTACTCTGTCCTATAGGGTAGCTATGAGTTGGAATTGACTCGATGGAAATGAGTTTGGTTTTAATTTTGGAAGCCAGGCATGCTGATGAATATGGGAGAAAGAATGTAATTGAGCGTGGCTCCAATCAGGTGAATGGTGATTCCTATTACTAAGATGAAGAAAAGTGGGGAAGAAGCAGCTTAAGATAGACTCGTAAGTTCAATTTGGGATGTATGGTTTGAGATGCCTATTAAGAATCCAATTGGACATGTCAAGTACAAAGCTGCAAACAAGAATCTGGAGTTTAGGGAAAACAGTAGGGGCATAAAAAAGTTTAGGGAAATTGTAGAGAACTAAAATATTTGGCACCAAGTAGGTAATCAATAAACCCAGAAGCTACTGTAGTTAATAAACGCACTGAGTGATCCCCTTCTGAATGACTTTCTATCTGGGATTCCATTTTTTTCCCTTTTTTTAACAACAGCTTTATTGAGATACAATTTAAATACCATATAATTCACCCTTTTATTATGTACAATACTGGTGGTGTAGTGGTTAAGTGCTACGGCTGCTAACCAAAGGGTCGGCAGTTCCAATCTGCCAGGTGCTCCTTGGAAACTCTGTGGGGCAGTTCTACTCTGTCCTATAGGGTCACTACGAGTCGGAATCAACTCGACGGCACTGGGGTTTTTTGGGGACAGTGGTTTTTAGTATATTCACAGGGTGGTGATCATCATCATTATTGAATTTTAGGGCATTTTCATGACCTCGGAAAAAACCCTATACCCATTAGTGGTCATTCCCCATTTTCCCCTCCTCTCGGCCCTGGAAACCACTAATCTAGCGTCTGTCTGTGGATTTGCCTATTCTGAACATTTCATACAAGTGAAGTCATACAATATGTGGTTTTTTTAATGACTGGCTTCTTTAACTGAGCATGTTTTCAAGGTTAACCCATGTTGAACCATGTATCAGTACTTCATTCCTTTTTATAGCTGAGTAATAGTTCATTGTATGGCTATACCACATTTGGTTTATTCATTTAAAGGTTGATGGTCATTTGGTCAGTTTCCACTTTTTTTGCTATTAAGAGTAATGCTGCTGTGACCATTCCAATTATTTCTTCCCTTCTGAGGGCTTTGGTTTTACTTTGGTCTTCTTTTTTCTAGTTTCCGATGGTTGAGACTAGGTTATTGACTTGAGAGCTTTTTTCTTTTTTTTAATATAAGTTTTTACAGTTATAAGTTTCCCTCTGAGCTTCTGCTGCATCCCATAAGTTTTGGTATGTTTTCATTTTCATCATCTGAAAGTTTTTTCTAATTTCCTTTGTGATTTCTTCTTTAACCCATTAGTTATTTAAGAGTGTTTTATTAAATCTGAGGTATTTGTGAATTTCCAAATTTCTTTCTGTTATTAATTTCTAATTTCTTTCCATTGTGGTTGGAGAAAGTACTTCATATGATTTCAGTCCTTTTAACTTTACTGAGGCTTGTTTTACGGAGTAGCATATGGCCTATTCTGAAGAATGTTCCATCTGCACTTGAGAAGAATGTATATTTTACTGCTGGGTAGAGTATTCTACAGAGATCTGTTAGGTCTAGTTGGCTTTATTGTTCATCTTCCATATCCTTGTTGATCTTCTGCCTAGTTGTTCTATCCACTATTGAAAGTGGGGTATTTTAAGTTTCCAACTATTATTGTTGAATTGTCTATTTCTCCCTTTAACAGTATCAGTTTTGTTTCATGTATTTTGGAAGGCTATTGTTAAGTAAATATTTTTAATTATTACGTATTTTAAGTTTTATGTATTTAATTGTTATGTATTTCTGGTGAGTTGAATCTTTTATCTTTATTCAATGTCTTTCATCATTTTTAATAATTTTGTCTTAAGGTCTATTTTGTGTGATATTAGTATCTCCAGCCCTCTTCTGGTTATTATTTGCATGGTGTATCTTTTCTCATCCTTTTGCTTTTAATCTATTTATGTCTTTGAATCTAAATGAGCCTCTTGTAAACAGCATAAAGTTAGATCATGGCTTTTTGTTTGTTTCATGCTCTCTGAACTCTGGTTGGAGGTCCTTCAGCTCTGGGCTTCAGCCCCACCCTCCAGGCACACTACGATGGCAACTCTGCTCCCATAGATTTTTGAGCGGCCCCATTCTCCTAGTCCATTTGAGTTGTGACCCCACCCTCTCATCCCCAGCAGGTACTGTTTTTCTGCTCCTTGGGCGTGTCAACCCTGCCCCCTCAGCTTTGGGCAGCATATCTGGCCCCATCTCCCTGGTACTGGCGAACAGCAGCCCCACGCTCTGCAATGGAGTTGGTGAAGATATGACTCTTTGAAACCTAGTAGGCTATGGCCCCACCCTGTGAGACCCAGCAGGCCATGATTCCACCCTTTGAGATCCCAGAGGTCATGGCTCCACCCTTTGAGACTGAGGCAGCTCTGCTTCTGGTGCTCCTTGTCTCTTCAGCTCTTGCTTTCTGGTTCCTTGGCCTCTTGGCCTGAATGTGCTCAGCTCTCTTGCTCCATGGGTCAGCAAGCCTAGCTCTACTGATAAGTGCTCAGAGGCACCCCACTCTACCATTAAGCCTCCTGCCCAAAGGCACTCAGCTCTCTCACTCTGTGGGTCGATTCCTGCACCATCTCATGCCAGTCTCCTGTTTCTGTTGGTGTCATTTCTCTGCTACTGTTTCTTGCCATCTGTGCCTCTCCTGAGCCTTCAGCAGATTTGTCTCTGATGTCCATAACTCCACTGAGAGTCTCTTCAAGGCAATCTAGGATTTTACTATTAGGCACCTTAAGACTCTTCCAGCCTCTACCCGTTCACAATTTAAAAACCACTTCCATATTTTAGGTAACTGTTAGAGTAGCAGTCCACATTCCTGGTACCAAATTTTCTTAGTTATCTAGTGCTGCTATAATAGAAATACCACAAATGGTTGGCTTTAACAAACAGAAATTTATTCTATCAGTCTAGGAATCTAGAAGTCTGAATTAAGGGTGCCAGCTCCAGGGAAAGGATTTCTCTTTCTGCTGGCCCTGGGGGAAGGTCCTTGTCTTCAATCTTCCCTTGGGTCTACAAGCTTCTCTGTTCAGGGAACCCGAGTCCAAAGACCGTGCTCTACTCCTGGATCTTCTTGCTTGGTGGTTATGAGGTCCCTCTCCTCTCTGCTTGCTTCTCTCTTTTATATCTTAAAACAGGTTGACTCAAGATACAACCTAATCCTGTAGATTGTTTCCTGCCTCATTAACATCATAGTGGTAAGGATTTACGGCACATAGGATAATTACATCAGATCACAAAATGGAGGACAACCACTGATTTAGGAAATAATATTGGAGTCATTGTTCCCTGTCCTTGAGCTCACAAGGACACATCAACTGGGTCCTGAGATGAAGACAGTACACAGAATAATCTTGGAAAATATCTTTTAGGGAACCTTTCACATAAGCCAGAACACAAAAGACTTTCCACTTTTATCTTTTTCTGTTAGCATTTTTTTTTTTTTTTTTTAGCATTTAGTGAATAGAAAATTTGTTAGACCAATGAAGACCCTCCTGTCAGTTACTAAAACCTGCACAGGTGGTCATTAAGAAAGACAGTTCAAAATGTGGGATCACATTTTCTAGCCAGTCTGTGAAAAGGTGAAGCTTTCAATGGTTTTGCCTATTTGTAATGTTAATATATACTGATGACTCTGTAACCTTCCATGGATTTGAGCAGACATGGCTGTGGCAGCATGCTTGTCCATTTTCTCACTCTTGTTTATTTTGTAATATTTCCTTGGACTGGGGCAGACATGACTCTAGCAACATGCTTGTCCGCTTCCCACTTTTGCCGTTTTGAAGCTATGCCAAATAAAACTTTATTTTTGCTTTACTAAACTTTGTGATTTTTTTACCCTACAACACCACACAATTCTGGGATTCATGGCCTAGCCAAATTGACACATATTTTGGTTGGACACAATTCAATCCATGACACCTTCTATTAGTTCCATTAACTTTCTTGTTGTTTCTTTGGGGTTTTCTATGTATAGGATCATATCATCTGTGGATATGGATAGTTTTACATTTTCCTTACCAATTTGAATGCCCTTTATTTCTTTTTCTTGCCTTATTGCTCTAACCAGGACTTCCAGCATGATGTTGAATAAGAGTGGTGATAAAGGGCATCCTTATCTGGTTCACATTCTCAAGGGGAATACTTTCAGTCTCTCATCCTTGAGAATGAGGTTGGCTATTGATTTTGTATAAATGCCCTTTATTATGTCAAGGAATTTTCCTTCTACTCTTATTTTGCTGAGAGTTTTTATCAGGAATGTGTGTTGGGCTTTGTCAAATGCCTTTTCTGGGTCAATTGAGATGATCGTGTGATTCTTTTCTTTTGTTCTTTTCATGTGGTAGATTATGTCGATTGATTTTCTAATATTGAGCCATCCTTGCATACCTGGTATGAATCCCACTTGGTCATGATTTTTTTTTTTTTTTTTTAAATATGCTGTTGAATTCTCTTGGCTAGAATTTTGTTGAGAATTTTTGCATCTCTAGTCATGATTGACACAGTGGCTGCAACAATGAACTCAAGCATAACAACAATTGTAAGGATGGCACAGGACCAGGCAATGTATCGTTCTGTTGTGCGTAGGGTCACTATGAGTTGGAACTGACTCGATAGCACCTAACAACAACAACAACAAGTCATGAGGGATATTGGTCTGCAGTTTCTCTCTCTCTCTCTCTGTGTGTGTGTGTGTGTGGTGTCTTTGCCTGGCTTTGGTATCAGGGTTATGCTGGCTTCATAGAAGGAATTTAGGAGTATTCCTTCCTTTTCTATGCTCTACAATAGTTTGAGTAGTATAAGTGTGAGCTCTTCTCTGAATGTTTGGTAGAATTCTCCAGTGAAGCTGTCTGGACCAGCGCTTTTTCTACCGTTGCTTGGGAGTTTTTTTTTATTGCCTCTTCAATCTCTTCTTTTATTATGGGTCTGTTTAGTTTTTCTACTTTAATATGTGTTAGTTTAGATAGTAACATGTTTCTAGAAATTGTCCATTTCCTCTAGTTTCAAATTTGTTAGAGTACAGTTGTTCATAGTATTCTGTTATGACCCTTTTTATTTCAGTTGGATCTGTTGCAATATCACTCATCCCATTTCTTATTTGGGTTATTTGCTTCCTCTCCTGCCTTTCTTTTGTCAGTTTGGCCAATGAGTTGTCAATTTTGTTGATCCTTTCAAAGAAACAACTTCTGGTCTTGTTGATTCTATTGTTTTTCTCTCCTCTATTTCATCTTTTTCTTCTCTATTATTTCCTTTCTTCCGGTGATTATGGGCTTCTTTTGCTGTTATCTATTTGTTTGAGTTCTAAGGTTAATATTTTTGTTTTAGTCCTTTCTTCTTTTTTGATGTGTGTATTTATTGCTATAAATTGACCTCTAAGCACTGCTTTTGCTGTGTCCCAAAGGTTTGGGAAAGGTTTTGGTAAGATATGTTTTCACTCTCATTTGACTCTGAATTTTTTTACTCCATCCTTGATTTCGTCTGTTACCCAGTGGTTTTTAAACAAGCTGTTGTTCAGTTTCTACGTATTTCATTTTTTCTCCTTGCTCTTCCTGTTATTGATTTCTACTTTTATGGCATTGTGATCAGAGAAAATTCTTTGTATCATTTTGATGTTTTGGATTTTGTTGAGGCTTGTTTTTGTGGTCTATTGTGGAGAATGTTCAATGTGCATTAGAAAGTAATGTATACTTTGCTGCTGTTGGGTGGAGTGTTTCTATATATGTTCATGAGGTCAAGTTGGTTGATAGTGGCATTTAGATCTTCTGTATTTTTATTGAGTTTCTTTCTAGATATTCTGTCCTTCACCAAAAACGTTGTGTTGAAGTCTCACTATTATTGTGGTACTGTTTGTTTCTCTTTTCAATGCTTTTAGAGTTTGTTTTATGTATTTTGGAGACCTGTCATTGGGTGCGTATATGTTTATTGTGATTGTGTCCTCCTGGTGTATTAGCCCTTTAATCACTATATAGTGTCTTTCCTTATTCTTTATGGTGGATTTTGTTTTAAAGCCTATTTTATCAGAGATTAGTATTGCCACTCCTGCTCTTTTTGTTTATCATTTGCTTGACATGATGGTTAAGGTTGTATGTCAACTCGGCTGGGCCATGATTCTCAGTAGTTTGGCAGTTGTATGATGTCGTGATCACCTCCATGACTGGATCTGTTGTGTGTAGCCAATCAGATGAAAGGCAGATTCCTTGGGCATGTGGCATGCATCAAATATAAGTGAACATTCTGGCAAGGCTCATGGGCTTTTTGCTTGTGCTAGATCCTGCAGCTGGTTCATGTTTGTTTGACCTCTGGTTCTCGGGACTTGAGCTAGCAGATTACCTGCGGTCTTGCCTGCCAATCTTGGGATTCATCGATCTTCGCAGCCTGTGAGCAAGAGCCCTGCTCTCTGACATGCCTATCTTGGGTTTGCCAGCCCCTGTGGTTACATGAATCAGGAGAAGCCTCTACCCTGACCTATGGACTTAGGACATTCCAGCCTCTACAACCACTTGAGCCATTTCCTTGATATAAATCTCTCTTTATATCTATTTATATGCTTTACTGGTTTTGCTTCTCTAGAGAACCCAGCCTAAGACACTTGAAACATTTTTTTTTTCCATCCTTTGAATTCTAGTTTGTGTATAGCTTTGTGCCTAAGGTGTGTCTCTTATAGACAGCATATAGATGGAGTGTGTGTTTTTTTTTAATCCATTTTGCACTCTCTATCTCTTTACTGATGCATTTAAGTCATTTCCATTCAGCATAATTATCTGTAGGTGTGAGTTTACTGGTGTCATTTTGGTGTTCTTTTTTCTGTGGTGTTGAAGTTTTCTTTGTTCCTCTTAATCTTCTTTGCTGAGTTCTTTTTCTTAATTGTACTTTAGATGAAAATTTACAGAACTAGCTTCTCATTAAACAATTAGCACACACAGTGTATTGTAACATTGGTTAACAACCCAATGACATGTCAACACTCTCCCTTCTCGACCTTGGGTTCCTCATTACCACCCTTCGTGTCTCCTTCTGCCTTCTAGTCCTTGCTCCTGGGCTGGTGTGCCCATTTAGTCTCGTTTTCTCTTATGGGCCTGCCTACTCTTTGGCTGAAGGGTGAAACTCGGGAATGACTTCATTACTGAGTTAAAAGGGCAGTTGGGGACCATACTCTTGGGGTATCTCCAGTCTCTGTAAGGACAGTAAGTCTGGTCTTTTTTCATGAGCTAGAATTTTGTTCTACATTTTTCTCCAGCTCTGTCTGTTACCCTCTATTGTGATTCCTGTCAGAGCAGTCAGTGGTGGTAGCCAGGCACTATCTAGTTGTGCTGGGCTCTGTCTGGTGGAGGCTGTGGTAGCTGTGGTCCATTAGTCCTTTGGACTAATCTTTCCCTTGTGTCTTTGGTTTTCTTCATTCTCCCTTGCTCCTGACAGGGTGAGACCAGTGGAGTATGTTAGATGGCCACTCACAAGCTTTTAAGACCCCAGATGTTACTCACCAAAGTAGAATGTTTTCTTTATAAACTATGTTATGCCAACTGAGCTAGATGTTTCCTGAGACCATGTTCCCCACAGCCCTCAGCCCAGTAATTCAGTCCCTCAGGGAATTTGCATGTGTCTATGGAGCTTCCATGACCTTGTGTGCTGAATTCTTTTTGTTCACGTATTTTCTTTTCATCTCTTTCATTATTGTTGACTTGGTGTTTTCTGAGTCTTTGTATTTTTCTTCTTTTTTATTTTGATGGGTAGGTTTGTTATCTTCCTTTGTGGTTACCTTGAAATTTATCTTTATTTTCCTAAGTTTAAACCAGTCTTTTATTTCTCATTATCTCCTTGACTTCCTCTCCATGTGGAAATTCTATAGCTACACCACTGATTTGCTCTTTTTTTGTTTTGACAATGTCATCATTTATATGTTGGTATCTCTGGTTCTCTGTCAGTCTTTTAACTTTGTTTTATTTTTTGAGAATTCCTTATCTGGGTTGGTATCTCATTGATCTGTCCTGTGTCTTCATCTCAGATTGTGTCTGGTGTTGTTAGTTCTCTAACTGGAGGACTCACTTTAATATTTCTTGTAAGTTTGGTCTGTTTTTTACAAATTCCCTTAATTTTTGTATATCTGGAAATGTGCTAATTTCACCACTGTATTTGAGAGACAATTTTGCAGGATCTATGATTCTTCTTATATGATTCTTGGCTGGCAATATTTTTCCCTCAGGGCTTTATATACATCATCCCATTACTTTCTTGCCTGCGCGATTTCTGCTGAGCAATCGGAGCTTAGCCTTATTATTTCTCCTTTGTAAGTGACTTTTTGTTTTTTCCTAGCTGCTCTCAGGATTCTTCCTTTGTCTTTGGTTTTGGCAAGTTTGATTATGATATGTCTTGGTGACTTTCTTTTGGGGTCTATCCTGTATGGGATTCGTGGAGCTTCTTGGGTGGATACCTTCTCATCTTTGTTGATATTAGCAATGTTTTCTGTCTGCAAATCTTCAACAATTCTCTCTGTGTTTTCTATTGTCCCCCCTCCCCCTGTTCTAGAACTCTGATCACAAGTAATTTTTTCTCTTGACAGTGTCGCACATAATTCTTAGGCTTTCTTCATTCTTTTTTTTTTTTTTTTTTTCTGATTTTTCCTCAAACAAATTGGTCTCAAGGAATTTGTCTTCATTTTCACTAATTCTGTCTTCCGTTGTCTCAATTCTGCTCCTTTGTCATTCTATTGAGTTGTCTAATTCTGAAATGTTATTGTTAATCTTTTGTATTTCTATTTGCTGTTTTGGTATGGTTTCTAATAGCCTATTTGCCTGTCATTTTGTTCTTTATTGTTTCTCTGAGTTTTTCCATTCCTTTATCTGTGTTTTCCTTGGTTTTGTCTGTGTTTTTCCTGATCTCTTTTTTTTTCCCCCAGTCTCTTTCTTGATATCCTGTAGAGCTCTGTATATTAGTCTTTTGAATTCTTTATCAGATAGTTCCATTACCTTATCTTCCTCTGGAAGGTTTACTGATTCTTTATTTTGGTTACATCTTGAAGCCACCTTTTTCTGCTTCTTTGTGTGATTTGATATTGTCTGTTGTCTCTGAGGGTTCAAGAAGTTATTGTACTTATTTATTGTATGTTTGTTTGCTGCATTCTGAATTTTTATTTTGTTTTGATATACCTGAGTAGGCTGGCCATGTGCGCAACTCTGGTCACCAATCTGGTCATATTGAAGCTCTCACCTCCCATGTCCTTGTGGGTGGAGCAGCAACTGGGTGTGGGCATGGGTCCCTCTTTGCTGGTCTTGCAAGGCTGCCGAGGATGTAGGTGTCATTTTTGGTGAGGTGGTGTATCTGTCCTGCTGGTCACTTGGTTGTGAGTGCAGGAGGTGTTCTCCCTGGTCACTGGGTTGGGTGTTGTGTGTGTGCTCTGCCACTTGTCATTTGGTCGGGGTGAAAGTGTCCAGGTTGTCAGTCAATGTGTGGGTGCTGCAGAGACTGTCACCAACAGTCTCGGATGGGCAGGGCTGCACAGAGGTGTTCATTGTGGGCACAGCCTCTGGTTTCCGGGGGGGCAATTTGGGGAGTGGGGGGGGGTGTGTCGCCTGCCCAAGGGTGCCCAATTGGAGGGTGTGCCCCAGTCCACTAGAGCACGTCATGAAGGAGAGTGTGCAGTTGGTCCTCAGGTGCCCTGTGCCATTGGACAGAGGGATCATGGGGTGCCTCTATTCCTCAGGCCCCTAGTGTGGGCAGCTGGATTGTGTGGGTGATACCACCAGCCCTCAGCCCCCTGGTATGGGTGGATAAGCTCCCTTCTTAAGGGGTAGCGCAGTGGTGAATGTTGCCAGGCTGCAATCATGAGCAGAGGGGCAGTGGGAAGGATGAGTGAGGCAAGTAGGAGTGCCCCCTAGGCTTGTGGACTTCCTGTACAGGGGGCTGAGTTGTGTACAGGGGTCAGTGCAGCTAACTTTCTCAGGGAATGAATCACTCCTGTCTGATTCTGACCATGAGTGCAGAGTTGTCCCTGCTTGTCTGCACCAGATGAAGTGGGTTGTCCTGGAATGCTGTTTGCTTTGCTCAATATGGCCACACTGTGCAGGCTTGGCCAGCAAGGTGCTGGCACAGGTAACTGGAGGGGCCAGAAGGTGCTGCAAGTTTGTGGACCCCCTGTACCACTGGCTGGTTGAAGGGACAGGTGCCTCTGGACCAGGCCAAGAGCTCCCTGCTTGGGTGTCAAATGCCACAGATCTGCAGCTGCAAGTGGGGTGATGGGATGTGAGAGGAGGGTGGGAATGCCCCCGAGGCCTGGACCTCTGGCGTGGTGTGCTGGTGTGCACGTGATGTGTGGGGTGCCTAAGCTTAGCTTTCACAGGGCTAGAAGCCCTCCTCTCTGGCCCCTGACTTGCTTACATAGTCACTCCCACTTAGCTGCTACAGGTGAAGTGGGCTTCAGCTGGGAATGCTGCCTGCCTTGTCCCAGTATGGCCATTCTGTGCTAGCTCAGCCAGCAAGGCTCTGGCACAGGTGACTGGAGGGAGTGGAAGGTGCTGGAAATCCATGGGCCTCCAGTACTCATGGCTGGGCAAAGGGGCAGCCCCCTCCCAATGAGGCCCTGAGCTCCTGGCCTAGGGAGTGTGGTGGTATTGAAAGCTCTGGCCTGGAGTCACAAGTAGGGAGAGGGAATGGGAGAAGAGGTTGAAAGTGCCACTCAAGCCATGGAGATCTAGCATGGGGAGGCCGGGTATGTGTGGTGATTGGGTGTATGCAGTTAACTCTCGCAAGGCTGGAAGCACTCCTGGCTTGCTCTAGAGGTGAGTGCAGAGTCACTCCTGCTTAGCTGTACCAGGTGGGATGAATTTTGGCTGAGAATTCTGCTTGCTTGTCTCAATATGTTCACACTGTGCAGCTTTGGCTAGCAGCATGCCAGCGATCAGTAATTCTCTGTTTCCACTGTTTTTGAATTGTCTCTCCTTCTGCCTGTCACTCAGTCAGATTATTCAGCCTTGATTCTTAGGGTTCCTAAATTGTCAATATATACATTGTCATAAACGTATATATATGTTTTTTCTGTTTTTTATTGTAAGAGGGATGGTACGAAGCGTGTGAATACTCTGCCATCTTGGATTACCTCTGCATTGACTTCTTTTTCCCTGTGTATGGGTCTTTCTTGTTTCTTTGTGTGTGTCATAATTTTTTATTAAACCCTGGTCATTTGAAATAATATAATGTGGCAACTGTGGAAATTAGACTTATCTTTTCCCAAGTTTTGTTGTTGTTGCTCTTTATTGTTGTTGCTGTTCTTTTGTTTTGTGACTTTCCTATATCATTTCTGTAGTGTTTATTCTTTGTCATGAACAGACATTGAAGTTTCTGTTCAGTTAAAGTAGTGGTCAGGTAAGACATCCTTAAATGCCTTGAACCAATACATCTCCTACCCTCTGTGGAGGGACTCTGCATGTGTGTTGGACAGTGCCTTTGATGTTCAAGCAGTTTGCAACTTTAGCCTTCACTTCCTGCTTGCACAGAGCCTCAAGGTCAACCAGAGGTGAGATATTGGGCCCTTTTCAGGTTTTTTCTAAACATACTCACAGCCCTGTGCATGCATGTGGTCTTCTACATCCACAAGAATATGTCAGAGCTTGTCAAAGCCCCCTATGGACACCCTATTCTCCAGATTTTTTATTTAAGTTTTTGGACCAGCTTATAGTTTGCTTCAACTGATATTATTGCCTCAGGTAGTTGTGGTGTTCAACAATTGCCACCAATTATTTTCAACAAAGACCCTGGGGATAGGACTTTCCTCATTGAGTAAGCCCTGGGGCTTTTTAAGGGAGTTTCCAGATTGATAAAATAGTGACAATTTTTTGCCAGTGGAGCTTTTCAGGGGATTCCAAACTCATTACGCCCTCATAATGTTTGTTAGGCTGCTGCTTTTCAGAGATATCATGGTTCCAAATCACCTGGGTTTTGAAGCTATTGTAGAGCTAGGAAGAGGAGGATGGGAGTAGGGAAAGTTAAAACACCACAAAGCTTGCTGTTTTTACTGAGATTCAGCCATTTTTCTCCAATAAATGTTTCTCAGATTGTTGCAAATTTTAGTTAATTTCTAGAATTCAGAAAAATTTGGTATTGACCATTTTTGTCTGTTGTTATGGATTTAATTTTGTAACACCCTGAATATGTTATAAACCCTAACCTCTGTATCTGTGAATGTAATCTCATTTGGAAATAGGGTTTTCTTTGTTATGTTAATGAGGCTGTATCAGTGTAGTGTGTGTCTTAAGCCAGTAATTTCTTTAAATTAATTTTTTATTGTACTTTTGGTAAAAGTGTACACAGCAAAATAGGTTCCCATTCAACAATTTACACATATTATTCAGTGACATTGGTTACATTCTTCATATTGTATCAGCGCTCTCATTATTTCTGTTTTAGTTGTTCTGTTCCTGTTAACCTAGTCTCACTGTCCACCAACATTCTCATCTATGCTTTAGAGTAATTGTTGACCATTTGGCCTCATACAGGTTGTTTTTTAAAAAGAGTGCAGTACTCAAGGGTGATATTCTTTATGAGTTAATCTGCTATTTAGCTAAAGGTAACTTCAGGGAATATTTTTGGTTCAAGGTTTAAAGAGTGTCTCAGGTCAATAGTCCCAGCAATTCCTCTAGTTTCAACTGGTCCAATAAGTATGATTTTTTGAGGATTTGAAATTCTGTTCCACATTTTTCTCACTTCTATCAAAATCCATCTTGTAGCCCTGGTGAGAATGCTTGGTAGTGGTAGCTGGGCACCATCTAGTTCTCTGGTCTCAGGGTAGAGGAGGCTATGGCTCATGTGCACAGTTAGTCCTGTTGAGTGGTTTCTTCTCTGAATTTTGGGTTTCTTTTTTTCTCTATTGCTCCACATGAGTGAAGACCGATAGTTATATCTTAGCCAATCACTTTTGAGATATAAAAATTGGCTGTTATGCCAATTTTTTTACATGTTGCTGTAAAAAAAATTAGCACAGCATGCTTTCAAAAATACCTCATGAGGGGAGGGTTTGGTTGGCAAACAAATGTAGAAGGCATGCATTACTTGTATAAAAATACGATAGATGCCATGCTTCATGAAGATTACCAAGGAACTGAGAAACAGAAGCTGAAAAGAGAGAAGGACCTTCCCCCAAAGCCAAGAGAGACACACCCTAGAGGCAATGCCCTAAATTTAGACTTCTAGCCTCCTAAACTTTGAAAAAATAAATTTCTATTCACTAAAGCCACCCTCTTCATAGTACTTCTGTTATAGCAATACTAAGAAACTAAGATACCAGTGTTCTCGTTCCTTTTATGGAAGGGTGGATTTTGTAATGTCCTGCCTTCACCTTTCCAGAAGTAGTTCTAGCAGCCCTAATTCTTAGAATTTAGAGATTGGAAGGGATTTTAGAGAAATGTTGGTCTAATCTCTCTTATAATGAGTGTTCCTAATGATTTTTAGTGGTCCAGATAGACTACCACTCAAATAGTGCTGTAGAATTTCCAGTGATGGATTTACTCATTCCTCAAAAAACAATAATTTTTATCAATTTTAATAAATTCCTTTTTGGTCAATCCATAGCCTCCCTCCTGCTTTGGTTCTCAAATAAAAGACCAACATGGCAAATTTTCACACTCTGCATGCCTTTTGGTATTCTTTTTCCCAAGAAACATACCCATTTTCTTCATGTTTCTTGTATGACATTATTTGCAGATTCCTGTTTCCATGATTAGTTTAGTGATATCCTGGTTACATTGTGGCAACCAGAATGAAATCCTTGACTTCAAATGTGTTCTGGCTTGAGTGAAATACAGTGATGAGACTGTTATAGCCTGTGATCTGGATGCTACCATTCTATTAATATGGCCTGTACTACAGCCTAAGGAGGCCTGCTGGTACAGTGGTTAAGCGCTTGGCTGCTAACTGAAAGGTCAGCGGTTAAAACTCACCAGCTGCCCCATGGAAGAAGGATGTGGCTGTCTGCTCCCTTAAAGACTGTAGCTTTGGAAACCCTATGGGGCAGTTCTATTTTGTCCTATATGGTCACTATGAGTCAGAATCAACTCAGCAGCATCCAGTTTGGTTTGTTTTTTGTATACTACAGCCTATGTATGTGAAAGCTGAGCAATGAATAAGAAGATTGAAGAAGAATTGATGCATTTGAATTATGGTGTTGGTGAAGAATATTGAATATACCGTGGACTGCCAGAAGAATGAACAAATCTGTCTTGGAAGAAGTACAACTAGAATGCTCCTTGAAGCATGGATGGCAAGACTTCATCTCCATGTACTTTGAACATGTTATCAGGAGGGATCAGTCCCTGGAGAAGGACATGATGCTTGGTGAAGTAGAGGGTCAGTGAAAAAGAGGAAGACCCTCAATGAGACGGATTGACACAGTGGCTACAATAATGGGCTCAAACATAGCAGTGATTGTGAGGGTGGTGCAGGACTGGGCAGTTGTTCTGTTGTACACAGGGTGGCTATAAGTCGGCACCGACTTGACAACACCTAACAACAACAACATAGCCTATGAAGGCACATCACATGTTGGCCCACACGTAGCACCTGTTCAAAGTAGGCATTCAATAAATATTTGTTGAACAAATTAATTTGTAGTCAATGAGTAGAAAATGCACAGAACTGGGAGTCAGTAGGTGTTTGTTATTTTTCATTTTGTAAATTCTGACTTAAAACATTAAAAGAATATATGCTTTCCTTGGGTTTGATAAATTAACATGGAATCTCTGGTTTTGGTGAGTCATTTGGTTATACATGTTTGCATATCGTGGATCTCTGCTCTGCTGCACAGAAATTGTGAACGATAAAGGATTCCTGGAGCTCAAGACACTCTGAATTATTTGTACTTAATTTAAAATCTCCCCAGACCATGTCTAGTAGGAGGGGTTCAGGGACTCCAAATTTTGCCCTCCAGGGGGAATCCATATATACAATTTCACTTGTTGCATAGCACTTTAGAGTTAGCATTCAATCCTTTATAGATTCCTCCTTCCAGCTGGTGTATGAAGTCAAATCCAAAAATTTTATGGGATCTGCCTCACAGGTCAAAAAAGATCAAGGAAGTCAATGGGGAGAAATGGATGTCCAGTTCTTGTGCTGACTTCACTCCCTGAGTCTTGAATGCTTCCAGTTTATAGCAGTCAAACATTTCCACTGGGTATCCTTGTTCACTTCAAGGCATGCAATCATCACTCCAGACATGGCTATAAAACTTGCACTAATAAAAGTGGAGTTCCATCCAACATTTAAGATGAGCTCGACAAGAGGCAGAAGCTTTGCTTAAGATTGCCAGGTGCATATTTTAACAGGAGGAGCCAGTATAAAAATCTGTGGTGCTGGAAAAATAACTGAAATTGTGATTGTCCTTGGAAACAAATATTAGCATGGTCACTTCTTTTTATATACCAGATGTTTCTAAGTACTTCACATATCTGCAGACTCTGTCACTCTGTACAGTTCTGTGTCCTCTTCCCAACAAAACTTTTTAAGACAAAATGTTATAATACCCACATGTGGGGCCACCACGAGTCAGAGATGACTCCGCAATGACTGGTTCTGGTTTGGTAGAGAGGCTGAGGAAAAATAGGTGAGAGGAAGATTATTGAAAAGAATTGCTTGTATGCTGAGTCCCATCTCCAGCTCTGAGGTTAAGAGAGAGTTAAGCCAAAAGAGAAGGTTAATATGGGTCTCTTGCAGTTGGGGGACAAGGTGGACTGATTTTAAACTCATGCCTGAGGCATCAAAAATTGGGATGGGAACGTCTGGTTTGCTGGGGGGCTTTTTCTGCCACACTGCTCTGCCTTTTGGCACTTGTATGTGTTTCATGGCGCTTTTCAGCCATGGGCCTCAAAGTGATTAATTGCTGAACCCCTCAATGCCCTGGTGAGGTAGTTAGGTATCATTTCCCCTAATGTCCAGCTGGACAAACAAAGAAGGTTGGCTGTGTTGACCTTGATCACACAGGAGGCAGGTTCAGAAAGAGAAATGAGCCGTAGCCTCCTGCAGCAGAAGTGGGAACTTAGTCTGGTCTTCCAAGAAGACCACCAGTTTTCGGGGAGAACTGCAGAACATACTCCCTTCAAGTGCAACTGTGCATGGGGTGTTTTGTAATTGTTGGGGTGTCTGTGCCAAGAGCAGCTGTGTGATGAAATATGATGGAGGGAAGGTTTTCCTAAAATATCCTGTTTCCAATTTTCCCCTGATTGGCAGTCAGAGATGAAGAAAATTGTGCTGCTTTAATTGGCAAGGGAAATGTGTACTGAGACTTACTGTGTTTCCCTGGTTTTGTTTCAATTTTTTAAAAAAAGAGCTCTCTATAAATGCTGCACTATGAAAAAAAAAAATTTTTTTTTTTTTTATGCAATTAGATGCTTAGTAAATACAAAACAACTCAATTAATCACACACTGAACTAGTCTTGGGTGAAGTAGGGTGGATGGACAAAGAAATACATATAATACAGTCCCTACCCTCTAGAGGCTTACAATCTAAGCATTGATAAATACAATGAGTTCTATTTTAATTGGGGTTAGGTTCTAAAATCAGTGAGTAAAGAGAAAATGTCATTTAATTAAAATTACCCTTGAAAAATCCTTTAACTTGTCCATAAAGTATGGTATACATGATTTGTGCATGTCTGTACAATAATTCTTATGCCCTTAAATATTGACAACCACCAGAGCCATAGGCAGAAAACAAAAGAAAAAGGTGTGTACTTTGTCTGGACATTTAAACTTTTCTTCCTATAAGGTATTGGTGGGGGTATTGGTGGTTTGGTGGTAGAATTCTTACCTTCCATGTGTAGAAATAGAGAAGACAGTTGAATCAGAAACATCCTTTAATTATAATGAAAATAGATAAAACTATCCCTAGGCTATGCAATTGCCTAGAAGTCAAGGAGCTTATCTTATTTAGCAGTGGATCCTTACCCTTGCCTCCCTCTTGGTAGGTGCTCAGTAAATACTTGTTGGATATTGAATGTTAATTACACATGTTAATTACACTTCAAGATTACAACTCATGTTGGTCCTGAGAGCAAAGTGGAATAACATGTTGGTACATCTGTCCATCTGTCTGTCAGTTTGTCCTGCTGTGGTAGCTTCCGTGTTACCATGTACTGGAAGCTATGTCACTGGTATTTCACCCAAGGTGAGCAGATTTCAGTGGAGCGCCCAGACTAAAACAGACTTGGACAAAAAATCTGTAGATCTAATTCCAAAAATCAGCCAATGAAAACCCAATAGATCACAACAGAACATTGTCCAATTAGTGTTGGAAGATGAGCTGTTCAGGTTGGAAAGTATTCAAAATACACAGTGGCCACAACATCGAACTCGAGCATATCAACGATCACAAAGATGGTGTAGGACCAGGCAACATTTTGTTCTATCGTACCTGGGGTCACCAAAAGTTGGAGCTGACTTGATGGCAATTAACAACTAACAACAACCATATGTTTATGCTGGTGTGAGAGCAAAGGCCTGGTCAACAAGAAGATGAGTTCTCAGAAACATCTTGTAGATTTTATGACACTACTTGAGGAACTTGAGTTTGTGAGCTCATTGAGGTCAGAGATGACTTAATTATCTTTACACCTTTCCAAACACTAACACAATCTTATGGGGGAGCCAGACCCTTATACAACCAACCATAACCCTGTGTGATTAATGCAGTATTCACATAACGAGCAATACCTCAGTGAGCAGGGACTTTCAGGTTACTTCTACATTGGGACACGGACATAAAGGTGAGTGACTCAGGAAAGTTTCAGAGAAAAGGCGAAAGCTTTCCTCTTTTTTTTTTTTTTTTTTTGTTGAAAAGTAAGTCTTTTGTTTTTCTATGAAAACACCTGTAGCTTTGATCTCAAATAACTTCTGTAAGTAGAAAATGAGCAATTTTAAAATAACTAACAAAGGAGTAGAAAGGACTAATCTGTGTGTATGTGAAGTATCACATATCTCCTGCAAATGATGCCAGAGCTCAGCTGAAGCAAGACTTCTTCTCAAAACACCACAGTCAAAGAAGACACCAGGCAGACACTGGGATAGAAGGAACTGAAGGGGAGTGGGGTCGGTTTCACTGCACTTACCTCATGCTGCTGGGAAACACAGTTTGGCTTTCAGAGAACCTCGACTAGTCCTGCTAGATGAAAAGGGCTGGCATTTGGGAACCAGCTGAGGGATGCTTACTAGAGCCATCTAGAAAGAGATAGGAGTTGAATCCATGTCAACCAATGGACTATATAGAGTTTCCTGGTCTATTAAACAGATTGTAAATAACCAGATGCCTTGATCACATTGACAAAGCAGTCTGAGTCTTGGGGAGATTGGCACATAGGGAGAGGGTCTTATTCCCAGGGAGAAACCTGACATCCACCTTCAGATCAGAATGGGACTTAAGTTTAGAAGCTGTCCCCCAGTTCATAATGCTTTTGTTGTTGACATTGCTGTTAGGCGATGTCGAGTCAATTCCAACTCATAGCAACCGTACGTATAACAAAATGAAACATTGCCCGATCTTGTGCCATCTTCACAATAGTAGGTATGTTTGAGTCTATTGCTGCAGCCACTGTGTCAGTCCATCCATTGAGGGTCTTCCTCTTTTTCACTGACCTTCTACTTTACCAAGCATGTTGCCCTTCTTAGGATTGGTCCCACCCTGATAACATGTCCAAAGTAAGAGAGATGAAGTCTCACCGTCCTCCCTTCTAAGGAGCATTCTGGCTGTACTTCTTCCAAGACAGATTTATTCACTCTTCTGGTAGTCCACGATCGATATTCTTTACTTTTTAGAGGAACTAAAAGTTGAGCTTGACAAAGTAGAGGGTCAGTGAAAATGAGTGAAATCCTCAGTGAAATGATTGACACGATAGCCACAACAAAGGGCTCAAATATATCAAAGATCATGGAGATGGTGCAGATCTGGGCAATGTTTCATTCTTTTGTATATGGGGTCATCATGAGTCAGAACCAACTCAAAAGCAACAAACAACAGCAACAAGAGTTGAACAACACCTTGAAGCCGGAAGAATTTAGATAAAAATAGAGAGGGAGATTGGCCTTGGAAGATGCAATAGTTGGAATAAAAGGATTCAACTGGCTAAGTGGTAAAAATAAGTAGGTGAAGGAGGGAAACACAACACTGAAGAATGCATGAAAGGCAAGGCTAAGGACCAAGGACTTAACAAGTCCCTAATGGAAATTCATTAGCAGTTTTTGAGAACAAGAAACTATAAGTTCTATGAAGATCCAAACTGTGTCTGTTCTATTCATCGTTATTTCTCCAATATCTATCTGCCACATGACAATGTATGAATGAAAAGATATGTATATAAAAACATCTACCACGTGTCCATCAGTTTTTCGTACTGTGGTGGCTTGGCGTGTTGCTGTGATGCTGGAAACTTTGCCACTAGTATTTCAAATACTAGCAGGGGTCAGCCTTGATGGATAGGTTTCAGTGGAGCTTCCAAACTAAGACAGACTAGGAAGGAGGACTTGGTAGTATACTTCTGAAAAAACCGGCCAGTGAAACCCTTATGAATAGCAGTGGAATGTTGTCTGATATAGCACTGGAAAATGAGCCCCTCAGGTTGGAAGGCGCTCAAAATATGAGTGGAGAAGAGCTGCCTCCTCAAAGTAGAGTTGCCCTTAATAACATGGATGGAGTCAATCTTTCAGAACCTTCAATTGTTGATGTGGCATCACTCAAAATAAGAAGAAATAGCAGCAAACATCCATTAATAATTGGAACATGGAATGTACAAAGTATGAATCTAGGAAAATTGCAAGTTGTCAAAAATGAAATGGAATGCATAAAGATTGCTGTCCTAAGCATTTAGTGAGCTAAAATTTACTGCTATTGGCCATTTTGAATCAGACAATCATATGGTCTACTATGCCAGGGATGACAACTTGAAGAGGAATGGCAGTGCATTCATCATTAAAAAGAATATTTCAAGATCTATCCTGAAGTACAACACTGTCAGTGATAGGATAATATCCATATACCTACAAGGAAGACCACTTAATACGACTGTTTGAATTTACACACCAACCACTAATGCCAAAGATGAAGAAATTAAATTTTTTTACCAACTTCTGCAGTCTGAAATTGATCAAATATGCAATCAAGATGCATTGATAATTACTGGTGATTAGAATGCAAAAGTTAGAATGCAAAAGTTGGAAAAAAAGAACTAGGATGAGTAGTTGGAAAATATGGCCTTGGTGATAGAAACAATTGCGGAGATGGCATGATAGAATTTTGCAAAACCAATGACATTAATTGCAAGTATCTTTTTCCAACAACATAAACAACATTTATACACATAGGCCTTGTGAAATGGAATGTACAGTAATCAAATGTACTATATCTGTGGAAAGAGACAATGGAGAAGTTCAATATCATCAGTTGGAATAAGGCCACAGGACCAATGCGGAACAGATCATCAATTGCTCATATACAAGTTCAATTTGAAGTTGAAGACAATTAGAACAAGTCCATGAGAGCCAAAATATGTCCTTGAGTATATCCCACCTGAATTTACAGACCACTTCAAGAATAGATTTGATGCATTGAACTCTAATGACCAGACCAGCTGTGGACTGACATCAAGGATATCATATATGAAGAAAGCAAGTGGTCATTAAAAAGACAGGAAAGAAAGAAAACACCAAAATGTATGTCAGAAGAGGCTCTGAAATTTGCTCTTGCATGTAGAGTAGAGTGAATGGGAGAAATGATCACATAAAAGAGGTGAACAGAAGATTTCAAAGGGCAGCTTGAGAAGACAAAGTATTATAAAATGTGTAGAGTCCTGGAGTCAAAAAAACAAAAGGGAAGAACACTCTAGACCTTTCTCAAGCTGAAAGCATTGAGGAAAAAATTCAAGCCTCCAGTAAAAATATTGAAGGATTCTATGGGCAAAATATTGAATGACTCAGGAAGAATCAAAAGAAGATGGAAGGAATACAGAGAGTTGCTATATCAAAAAGCACTGGTCAATGTTCAGCCATTTCAGAAGGTAGCATAAAATCAAGAACTGGTGGTACCGAAGGAAGAAGTCCAAGCTGCACTGAAGGCCTAGGTGAAAAACAAGGCTCCAGGAATTGACAGAATACCAACTGAGATGTTTCAGACAAATGGATGCAGCCCTAAAGGTACTCACTCATCTATGTCAAGAAATTTGGAAGACAGCCACCTGGCCAAATGACTGGAATAGATCCAGATTTTTGCCTATTCCCAAGAAAGGTGATCCAACCGAATGAGGAAATTATCGAACAATATCATTAATATCACACAAGTAAAATTTTGCTGAAGATGATTTAAAAGAGCCTGCAGCAGTACATTGACAAGGAACTGCCAGGAATTCAAGCTGGATTCAAAAGAGGGCATGGACTGAAATATATCATCGCTGTTGTTAGACAGATCTTGGCTGAAAGCAGAGAGTATTAGAAAGATGTTCACCCATGTTCTATTGACTATGGAAGGCATTTGAAAGTGTGGATCATAACAAATTACAGACAACATTTTGAAGAATGGGAATTCCAGAATACTTAATTGTGCTTATGAGGAACCTGTATGTACACCAAAAGGCAGTTGTTCAAAGTACAAGGAGATACTGCATAGTTCAAAGTCAGGAAAAGTGTGTGTCAGGGCTGTATCCTTCCACCATACTTATTCAATCTGTATATTGAGCAAATAATCCTAGAAGTGGGACTACATGAAGAAGAAAGTGACATTTGGATTGAAGGAAGACTCATTAACAACCTGTGATGCACAGATGACACAACCTTGCTTGCTGAAAGTGAACAGAATTTGAAGCACTTACCGATGAAGATCAAAGACCACAGCCTTCAGTATGGATTATAACTCAACATAAAGAAAACAAAAATCCTCACAACTGGACCAATAAGCAACATCATGATAAACAGACAAAAATACTGAAGTTGTCAAGGATTTCAAATTTTACTTGGATCTACAATCAACACCCATAGAAGTCCAGAAATCAAACAACACACTGCATTGGTAAATTGGCTGCAAAAGACCTCTTTAAAGTGTTGAAAAGCAAAGATGTCACTTTGAGGACTACGGTGAGGTTGACCTAAGGCATGGTGTTTTCAGTCACCTCATACGGATGCAAAAGCTGGACAATGAATAAGGAAGACCCAAGAAGAATTGATGCCTTTGAATTATGGTGTTGGAGAGGAATACTGAATTATCATGAACTACAGAAGAATGAACAAATCTGTCTTGGAAGAAGTACGGCCAGAATGCTTTTTAGAAGGGCGGATGGCGAGACTTCTTCTCATGTACTTTAGACATGTTATCAGGATGGTTCAGTCCCTGGAGAAGGACATCATACTTCGTAGAGGGTCAGTGAAGGAGAGGAAGGCCTTCAACGAGATGGATTGACACAGAAGCTGCAACAATGGTCTCTAACATGGCAAGATTGTAAGGATGGTGCTAGACCAGGCAGTGTTTCGTTCTGTTGTACATAGGAATGCTTTGAGTCAGAACCAGCTCAACAGCATCAAACAACAATAACAGAAAACTAAGACATGTGGAAAGTGGCTTGATGTTTCTTGGGCTTCAAGAATATAGAAAAACATTGGAGATTGTGTTATTGCTTAGTGTTCTCAACTCTTCACTCTCGCTTCTTATAAAAGAGTTATACTTCCTGTGCATTGTAATGGATGCTCAGGGCCTTGTCTGAAAGTAGGAATATACCACCCTGCCCTTTGATGTGGGGCTTGGCCATGTAACTTGCTTTAGTTAATAAGATGGAAATGAATATGACTTATGCTACATTTAACCAGAAGCTATTGCTTCTACCAACTTTTCCTGCTTCCCCCCTTGTTAACAGAATAGTATACTGCAAATAGCAGCTGCTCCTTCGGCCCGTATTCCAAAAGAAGGAGACCCAATGAGCACATCCCAGCAGAGTCACAGCCAACAGAAGTAAGCCTTATTGTTGCAAACGACAGAGAATTGGAGGTCATTTGTTACCACAGCAAAGATGACTAATACACTTTTTTATTAATAACCTCAAGTCATTATGTAGTTACCTCTATATCCCAAACATGGGAGACACGAAACTATTTCCTGTCCCTCCCTCCTGAGACCAGCAACAGGATTCTTCACGGTAGTGAAAAAGTGTTCCAAGGAGCCTGGAGCTTGATTCTTTTTCAAAAGGTCTAGATTTGTCTCCTGTGAAAAGAGGCCCCCAAAGCAGTGTCTTCTCTTCCTTTGAGGCTCATAAACTAATACTCAACCCTTGACATCAGATTTGAGTCTCCCTTGCTTCCTTGAAATCTTAATTTTTTTTTCTGCTTCCTTATTGGATAGCTTCTTTCATCTTCTACAGAAACCCTTGTAATTCTCTAATTTTTTTTTTTTTTTTTTTTTACTTGAGCAGAGAAAGGCAGGCCTGAGTCTTTTCAGTTTTTCCTAATAATTTCCTAATATTCATTTATTTAACCAATACGTGCTGAGAGCCAGGCACTGTTCTATGTAGTGGAAATACCTCGGTGACAAACAGACAAGGCTCTGCTCTCATACAGCTTACATCTTAGGGGAGAGAACAGACAAAAAATAATAAGCACATAGAAATATAACGTCAGGTAGCAAATGGTTAATGCCCTCAGCTGCTACCGTAAAGGATGGAGGTTTGAATTCACCCAGAGGTGAAAGAAAGCCCTGGTGATCTACTTTCCAAAAAACCAGCCGTCGTAAACTCTGTGGAGTTCAGCTCTACTGCGACACACATAGGGTTGCCACGAGTCGGAATCAACGGGACGATGACTGGTTATTGGTTTTAGTGGTAAATGCTACGTAGAAAAATAAATCAAGTAAGAGGGTCAAGGATAGAAGGGAGTTTTGCTTAAATAGGGCGACCTGGAGCAGACTGCATCTGTAACATACTTGGATACAGTGTTATCTGTGCCTACGTATTGTAGAAATATCTATGGTTAACCCATGTAATGTCACCAGTTAGCACTCAGTGTTGACCATCATTAGCTCCTTTGGCACATACAGTATCAGTCACACTGAGAATATCACTCTATATTCTATTCACTGCTTTAGAAACCTGAATGGGGCTCCTTTCTTAACTGAAAACCCAGGCATGAGTGAATGACCTCAGGTTTTGTTATTACATTATTAGAAAAATATGTATTTTGGTGCCTAAGGTTTTTAAGTGAACTCAAGAGGACACTGGGGAAATGAAAAATGAGTGAGAGAGAATATTTTTATGGATTTGACAAGAGCGCACTCAAAAGAAGCCTGGGCTGCCTTCCTACACAGCTTTGCTACCCCCTAGGGTTGGGGTTCATTTTTTTTTAGGGTTGGGGTTCATTTATACTAGAGAGGCAGCCTGATAAAGAACCAGTATAATTTATCTATATTTTATCTATTTTAAGAAAAAAAAAGGCTGGAAGCAAATACGACCACACTTAAAAATTATTAATTTTGCACGGTAGAAAGGTGAGTTTTTGTTATTTTGTCCTACCTTCTCTTCTGCATTTAAAAATTTCTCAAAATTAAAAAAAAAAAAAATTTTATTTTTTTTTCTTAAGGAAGAACATACAAGTCTGGGTTCAAAATCGTGGGTACCAGCCCTTGTATTACTATTTCCTGGCTCTGAGTCCTTAAGTGAGTCACTGAAATTCTCTAAGCCTCTGTTTCCTCATCCATAACATGACAATAACAAGGCCCATCTTTTAGGATGTGGTGGATATTAAATGAGAACATTATGCAAAGCACCTGGCATTAGACTGAGATTTGTAGTTGTTAGCTGCCATCGAGTTGCCTTTAACTCATGACAACCCCATTTGCAACAGTACAAAACCCTGCCTGGTCCTGCACCATCCCCATGACGGGTTATAGTTTGAACCATTGTGATCCATAGGGCTGTCATCAACTGATTTTCAGAAATAGATCACCAAAGCTTTCTTCTACTTTTCTTAGTCTGGAAGCTCTACTGAAATCTTATCAGCATCATAGCGACACCCAAGCTTCCACTGACAGATGGGTGGTGGTTGTCCATGAGGTAGGACCTTAATACATGGTCACCATTATGGTCACTTTGGGATTTCTCAAAGTGTGTCTATAAGACACTAATCCCAGAAGAGGTCCATAAAAAATAATAATAATAAAGAATTCTGTGGTCAAAAAACTTTGGGAAACTCTACACATTACATTCAGGGTGACATTAGAATATTAACAGCTCTTAGAATTTTTAGAGTAAAGGAATCTATTTTCTCTTTGTTCTTTTCATTTAAATCGGCATTTTCCAGATTTTGAGCCTGAGGCACGAGACTCAGGCAGGGGTGAGACTACTGACGGTTCCTGAACTTTATGAGAAAGAGCTTCTTTTCCTTTCCTTGAAAAGCATGATGCAGAGGACAAGGTGCTATAGATGAGCTGATCTTCTCATTCTGGGCATGTGGCAGACTGTGCAGGAGGGAGATTCAAGTTGCACCCGACTTGGAGGGTACCCAAAAAACATTGCAGTCTATTGGTGGGTACTATCAACTGGCTGAAAAACTGATCCCTGGTTTTCTTTCTGGAGCCCTGGTAACATAGTGGTTAAGAGTTCAGGCTGCTGGCCAAAAGATCCACAGTTTGAATCTACCAGCTGCTCTTTGGTAACCCTACGGGACAGTTATACTCTGTCGTATAGGGTTGCTATGAGTCAGAATCCACTCAACGGCAATGGGTTTGGGTTTTGGTTGGTTTCCTTTCCAATTTGAAAATTCTGTTACTTATTTTTTTATTTTTAGATTCCACCAAAAAAACAAAAAACAGTAACACGTTTTTGATGACCATGTTTTGCTAACCACTAATAATTAGTCGCTATGAGTCAGAGTCGACGGCAATGCGTAACAATTAGTCAAAGTTATGCACTGTTTTTCAGGGAAGGAACTGTTAATAACAACTCAGCCAATTATCCTGTTGACAGGTTGTTACTCAGCATGAAAAGGCCAAATATAGATGGATGTCATGCTTGGTGCTAATTTTTATGATCTGTTTGAACACTTAAGAGTTTGACCATGAAGGGTACACCCTCCTTGCTCCAGGTTACATATCTGAGAAGAGACAGGCCAGAGAGGCCAGGAAGGGGCTGAGCAGAAGCTGAATGGCTCCTGCATTATTACTGGCAATGGTGTTGGGGTACAGCTGGGTGTGACCTCAGAGGAGCAGACAGACCTTTTAAAATCTGTATCGCATGTCTCCAAAGACAATGATCAGCCCAGGAGAAAAGCAACACACCCAGCAACTCAGACAGAAGCTGGAAGTAGTGCAGGCAATATCTTCCTTCCAGAGAGTAGGGCTTCTCTATCGCTATTTTTCTTTTCCATATATTAATCTTTTCAAAAAAGGTAGGATCAAGAGTGAGGGAGAAGTGGAGGGAGACACTTGGTGTGGAGACTTAAAAAAAAAAAAAAAACTAAACCAGCTGCCATCAAGTCAATTCCAACTCATGATGACCGCATGTGTTGCAAAGTAGAACTGTGCTCCGTAGGGTCTTCAAGCCTGAAACTTTTAAAAGAAGAAGATCACCAGGCCTTTCTTCGGGTGCCTCTGGGTGTGTTCAAACCACCAACTTCTCCATTAACAGTTGAACACTTAACTGTTGGCATCACCCAGGGACTCCTGCTGTGGAAACTAAAACCAAGACCAAATTTATTACTGTTGAGTTGATTCCAACTCATGGCAGCCCTATGTATGTAGAGTAGAGCTGCACTCCAGAGGGTTTTCAAGGCTGTGTGGAGGCTAGGGTCAGGTAATTATATTCTCTAAGGATGTTTGGCAAACTTCAGGGCAATGAGTTACATACTGTTTTCCTCATCTGTAAAATGAGGATAATAATAGTATCTTACTAATGGGGTTGTTGTGTAGATTAGATGAGATAATTTAGAGTCTTAGCACAGTACCTGGCAAAGAAAAGAGTTCTGTAAATGTTACACATAATTTAGATTGTGACGGTAGAGAGTTTAACAACAGTCTAACTTAGACAGCAACTAAACCATCCCATGTCATATGCTGGCCACATGTACCCTGCTTTTCCCAGAGGCTCCCTGTCCCAGCAGGCGCTTGGCTCAAGCATATCATCATGACTGAATCTAAGGTCTAGTCGTGCTGTGTAAAGAATAATTGATATGCAGAGACTCTGAAACGACCATTGGGAATCTAACATCTGGTTTGGAAGGCGGCCTTGTAGGCCAACCCCCTGTAGACCAGGGTAGGAGAGGAAAACAGGAAGTTTTATTCATCTTACTTTCTTGATTTTTCAGGTTGCAGTCTCCAGCTGTTTACATTAACTTTGTTTTTCCCGAAGAAAAAAAGACAGAGAGAGCTGCTATAAAGCCCCATAAGTCCCGATCTCTCCTTGAAAGAGCCCTTTGTGGAAAATTGGAGTTTTTCTTTTACTTGGCCAGCTCATCTTTTATTTTTCTCTTCTCCTCCCAAAGCAAATATCTTTTCTCTGGCTTCTTTTCATGCCTAAATATTTTGTGGAGAAGGAGAAAAGAAAAGAAGATTGGGGAGAAGAAGGTGAGGAGACAGGAAGACAGAAGAAATAGGAGAGAAAACCCTGGAGACAGGAAGAAAGAAAAAGAGTTCATACCCCTGAAATTGAAGACACAAAAGTGTGGTTCCACATTTGGAGGTTCTGTCACATGGGATAAATATGAATTCAGTGGGCACCACAAATGTGGGGCAGCTGTCCTCAGAGCTGAAGGGGAACAATGGGAAAGAAATCCTCAAAGCAAAAGCTGGATGAAAACTGTGGTCACGTTTCTTGAAAATAAATGATATTTAACATTTCACTCTAAAGTCAGACAAACATCACTGTAAACATTTAATGTGGCATTTCCTAACTTTCTGTTGTCCTCTTAACTTTTCCCTCTAGAGTAGAAAACCTGTTGCTGTTAAGTCAACTCCATGCGTCTTAGAGTAGAACTGTGTTCCATAGTGTTTTCAATGGCTGATTTTTCAGAAGTAGATGGCCAGGTCTTTCTTCCAAGCAACTCTAGGTGGACTCGGACCTCTAAACTTTAGGTTAGCAGCTGAGTGCATTAACCATTTGCGCCACTCGAGGACTCCCTCCAGAGTAGTGGTGAAGTGAATAATCTCTGACGCTAGACTGCCTGGGCTCAAACACCAATTTAGGTGATCTTGGGCAAGTCATTTAACTCTCTGGGTCACAGTTTCTTCATTTGTAAAATGATGATGATGATAATGATGATAAGAGCTTACATACAGCCTGGATTGTTGTGAGGATGAAATGAATTAATATATGTAACGTACTTAGCCACAGGGTAAGTACTATATGAACATTAATTATTATTCTAGACCAGCCGGACTGAAGAATTTAAATACTACACCACAGTATAAATGTAATATTTGGCAACTCTACATTAAAGTAACCAACCTATCTCTCTGATTTACCTTTGAAAACATGGTCAAGATTTTCAGAAACCAAGCTGTCCTTTCTTCATTCTAAAATATAGCGAGTTATGGCTACTTGCCCAGAGTCAACTTGGGAGTTATTGACATTACTGGGCTGGAATCCGTCTCTTATATAGTAGGTGGCCCCATTAAAGTTTTCATTTTTAATGGTGGTGAAGTATTATGGCATCTGGGGGAAAAGAACTGGGTCAGGAGCATGACCAGTCCTAAAAATATCATGACATAGAAGGTCGTCTTTGGTGACTTCCCAACAACTGGCCAGCTCACCAGCCTCAGCTTCCCTGATCAGCAGACCTGATTTTCTTTACCTTCTCTATAAATGATTTTCCCTAAAACTACCTGTCATGGATTAAATTGTGTCCCCCCAAAATATGCGTCAACTTGGCTAGGCCATGATTCCCAATATTGTGTGACTGTCCACCATTTTGTGATCTGATGTGATTGTCCTATGTGTTGTAAATCCTATGATGTTCATGAGGCAGGATTAGAGGCAGTTAGGTTAATAAGGCAGGAGTCAATCTCCAGGATTAGGTTGTATTTTGAGTCAATCTCTTTTGAGATATAAAAGAGAGAAGCGAACAGAGAGAGGGATTTCCTATCACCAAGAATGAAGAACTGGGAGGGAAGTGCGTCCTTTGGACCTGGGGTCCCTCTGCTGAAAAGCTCCTACATCAGGTGAGGATTGATGACAAGGATCTTCCACCGGAGCAGAGAGAGAGAGAACGTCTTCCCCTGGAGCTGGCACCCTGAATTCAGGCTTCTAGCCTCTTAGGCTGTGAGAGAATAAATTTCTGTTTGGTAAAGCCATCCATTGGTGGTATGGTATTTCTGTTATAGCAGCACTAAATTACTAAGATACTGTCTTAATTGCCTCCTCTCCTCCTCTGCAAAAAAAAAAAAAAAAGCAGTAGGGCTTTAGCTGTGTCCCCGTGAATTGAGACTTCCTCTTTCCTCCCTCCTGTGACCAGGGGAAACTTGGAGACTGGAGAGAAGCTATTCAGAAACAGGCTTCTTTGTTTTTGGTTAATGCAAGGGAGCTTTGTAATACGTCTAGGCTGGAAGAAGGAAACGCTCCCAGGAGATGCACCCAGAGCAGTGAGTCTTGTCTCTTATGCATTCAAGAGAATGGGTGGATCAGGGCACTTCTGATACCCTTTCTCCCACTGCCAGCTGTGTATGACTTTGAGACAACTACCTGACTATTCATCAAGATGCAGTCATTCATTCCAGAGTCTAGTAGGTATTCTGCTCCTGGGTAGCAGGTTAGGTTTATTCCCTTCACTATCCACATTTCAGAGGGCAGTTAGGGAAACACATCCTGGAGGCCTGCCCTGTGGTTGTATTAACAACCTGTCTCCTGCCTGAAGAGAGTAGATTGATTGGTGTCTCTTGTGTTGTTGCTAGCTGGGGGTGAGTCAGCCTGACTCTTGGCAACCCATGCACAATGGATCCAAATGCTGTCTGATCTTGCTCCAGTCTCTTGATCGAAGAGTTAGTGATTGAACTGTTGTGATCCATAGGTTTTCCATGGTTAATTTTTGGAAGTACATCACTAGACGTTTCACACTAATCCATCTTAGTCTGGGAAGCTCTGCTGAAACCTGTTCAGCATCATAGCAACACACAAGCCTCCATTGACAGACAGGTGGTGGCTTTGTATGAGGTACATTGACTGGGAATCAAACGTATGTCTCGCACATGAGAAGATGAGAATTCTACCAATGAACCACTGATGACCACCTCTTGATGTCTCCTAAAACTGAAATCAAACCTGCTGTTTTTACTGTTCAGTCAATTCTGACTCATTATGACCCTATGTTTACATAGCAGAACTTCTCCATGAGGTTTTCTTGGCTGTAATCTTTATGGAAGTGGATTGCCAGGCCTTTCCCCCATGGCTTCTGGGTGAGTTCAAATCACCAACCTTTAGATAGTAAAGTGTAAACCATCTGGGCCACTCAGAGACCTTTGGTGTCTCCTAGGAGTTTCAAAATCTTGAAAAATGCACACAAATTAAAAGGCAAAGTTAACTAGTTTGAAAATATAGCCACAAATTCTTTGACATTCCTGCCATCAAGAGGTGAGGTTTATATCCACTCCTCTTTAATCTACAAGGGTTGTGTCTGCTTTGACCAATAAAGTATGATAGAAGTAACATTATGTGACTTTCAAGGCTAAGACATAAAAGGTCATACAGCTTTCCAATTTCCAAGATGTTTCACTGAAACACCCACTTAGAGACCTGCAACATCTTGTAAGAAATTCAATGGCCCTGAGGTACCATGCTGTGAGGAACTCCAGTGACATGGAAAGACCACATAAAAGTGCTCCGGTCAAAAGTCCCAAGCTGAGCCAAGCTTCAATTTGTAGATTTTAAGACATTTGAGTACAGAAGCTTCCAAGTGTACTATCCCCCAGCTGTTCATGTCACCCTGGGCTGTTCGAGTCTTCTGAGCTGAGACCCCAGACGTCATAGAGTAGAGACAAGTCATCCTCCATTGTGCCTTGTCCAAATTCCTGATTTAAAACATGTGAACACAACAAAATGGTGATTGTTTTATATACTAAGTTAAAGTGATTTGCTACACAACAATAGATAACTGGAAGATTCATCAACTAGTTTTTGTGATAGATAGGTAGGTAGATACACATATATACATGAGCCAAAAAGCCAAACCCATTGCCATTGAGTCGATCCTGACTCGTAGCAACCCTATAGGACAGAGTAGAATTACCCCATACGGTTTCCAAGGAGCCACTGGTAGCTTCGAACTGCCGATCTTTTGGTTAGCAGCCGTAGCTCTTAACCACTGTGCCACCAGGGCTCCACATATATACATAAGTACATATATATGTGTATATATGGAAACCCTGGTGGCATAGTGGTTAAGTGCTACGGCTGCTAACCAAAGGGTCGGCAGTTTGAATCCTCCAGGCGCTCCTTGGAAACTCTATGGGGCAGTTCTACTCTGTCCTATAGGGTCGCTATGAGTCGGAGTCAACTTGACGGCACTGGGTTTGGTGGTTTTGGTTTATGTATTTATATACTATATAGCATTATATTATAAATATATACATACATGCATGTTTGAGATAGCTCACCTAAGGTTGACCAGTTCTCTTCAACAAAATCTACTAAAAGATGATACCAGAACTTGGAAAAGCTCATTCTTGAAAAGGTGGCATCCTGGGGCTTAAAAGAGCAGAGGTTTATTTACCAGGGAGATGTTTACTTTTACTTCCCCATAGACTCAGGCTCAGTATTTTTGTTTTATTTCTCCCTTCTGGTGTATAAACTTTCAGCAAAAGTTCTGACCTCGTTCTCCCTAACACCAATGAAGAAAAGAACAAGGGAAAAACTTGGATCTGAAGAAGTCCAGGGAGACCCTATATAACTAGAAAATGTGCCATTTGCATTTATTTATTTTATGTATGGTTTCGAATTCTCCGAGATCCTCAAGGACTTTGGTTTGGCAGACAGGGGCACATCAAGAGAAATTTTATGTGATCCAGCATTGGCTGGGCCTCTCCTGGTCTCTGATTTGCTCTGCCCTCCAAGAACTGCTTTGTGTAGTCAGGAAACACAAGTGGACTTTTGGGAGTTTGGCATTAGGGTGAATTCCAGGAATTAGGTGAAAGTTAAAATGAACAAGAGGTGAAAAGATGAGCCATTAGTCTTGATGGCAGGCACATACAGCTCACTAAAGAAGAAAACATTTTACATATGAAGCTACCTCATAGCAAGGAAAATACAGTATCTGAAAATTAAATGGAATCACAATACCATTGTGTCTTAAAATAGCAAAAATAATGAGAGGGTATTGGGAGTGTTGGTTATATGAAAGACATTATGTATATTTAGCATAAATCATGTAACCAGAAGGGGTTCTGTTGTCTCTGCAGGCTCTTCCTTCTCCCAGACCACTTCGTACACTGTCATTATATTAATCTTCCAAAAAGTTTACTTCCATTTTAAGGTGCCAGAGAACATTTGCTCCAACCATTTTGGATTCAAGAAACCCAAACCCAAAAAGGTGATTTGGCCAAGGCATGCAACTGCTTCATGAACTGGAGCCCAAATCTTCCAGTTGCCAAGGGAAAGTATACATTTTCTGAAGAAAGAGACATTGAGAGGCAGTGGAGGAGAGTGGAAGAGAGATGGAGAGAAACTAGGAACTAAGAAGGCTGAGTTCCCACCCAGGCATTGCCATTGCCTAGCAATGTTTCCGACTTACAGGGTTGGCAATTGACTTTCGCCACAACCTGATCTCAACCTCTTTCACCTACCCACCCCCAAATAAACTCCCAATTCAAACGATAGGTATATAGCTACCATCAAGTCAACTTCAATTCATGGCAACCTTATTTAGAACAGAAGGAAAGATGGAGTGACAAGCAAGATTGTTCAAGAATGACCTCAAGGCTCCTTCTGGGTTGCTGGCCAACAACTATTTAAGACAGTGCTGGCTGTCACCCAGGGTGTGACTGAACTAAACTTTCACAGGAAAGAAGCTCCTGACAAGCAAGCTTTGCAAACTTCAGTAAGCAAATGAAGATGGAAATGAATTTCTTACCACTGCTCTCTGCAAGTTCTCAAGTTTAAAAATACAGGTAGCTCTGCAGCCAGCAAGTTTAATGACTTCCATCACATTGGAATTTGTATATTCAGATGTCAGCTGATAGAGATTCACTTGGAATTGAATTAAAATTTGAATTTCTAGAGAAGAAAAAAACCTTGGGGGTCATCTAGTGTGATTTTGGAAATGAATGAGGCAACTTGCTCAGGACTCATAGTATTTAAATGGCAGAACACAGGCTAAAAATCAGGGTCTCCAGGTTCCTTGATCATATTTAAGGAATATGAAGGAGAAACAGATGTCTGATGTACAATGGTGTAGCCCCTTTACTGGGTTTGGTTTCTAAAATTAGTGCATAAGGGAAATCACATATGGCCAAATACCCCCCGGAAAATCCTTAAATGACCCATAACAATCGGCTAGCATAACTAGCATAACATATACTATGCTGCTGTACAGGATAGACGTGTGACACTCAAAAATTTTAACAAGTAGAGCACAAGCATGGACCAATAGAATGGAGCCCCTGGTTGTAAACACATGGGCAGGTCATAACTGTGCATGTGGGAGCACATCTACCTGGGTGCCAATGCACATCAGTGGTTCTCAGCTGGAGGTGATCTACCCACCCCCTCTAGAGGACACTGGACAATGGCTGGGGACATTTTTGTTGTCATGACTGGGGGGAGGGGAGGTTGCTACTGACATCTAGTGGTTAGAGGCTACAGATGCTGCTAAACATCCTACAATGCATGGGACAGCACTGACCCCTCTACCCACCCACCACAACCCTCACCAAAGAATTATGTGGCCCAAAATGTCAATAGTGCTACTGTTGCAAACCGCTGTTGTACATGAACTTGTGTGCGGTGATGTGTTTGCATAAAGGTAACATGTTCACAGTAATGTACAACCGAAAATGCATCTCTTTAAACACACAGGGAGAGACACATGGCAATGAGCCTGACTGGGCAACCATGACGGTGGGCAGATGTTTCCATCTCCTCTCTCTGAGGCATTTGCTTGTGGAGTGAGTAACTGGTGGGTGTAATCATTTGTGCTCTCAGGTTTTCTATGTGCTTGTTCTTATGGGTTTCTTCTTCATCAACAGAATGAGTATTTCTTAAATCTTATAAAAACAACCCCTTAACTATGGGAATTTTTAAGGAATCGACAATCTTAAACTAGTTAATATTTGGACTTTTTCTAAAATAAGTTTTAATTATCAATGCAGTATATCATAATTATGGAAAATATGAATAATGTAGAAAAGTTTTTTTAAAAACTGTTAAAAAAACAAAAAGCCACCACCCGGAGAATACTACTGTTAATATTTTAGTGGATTTCTCTTTTGCATCTTTTCAATGCATATATATTTCACCTGCTTGAAATAATACTAAAGTTTTCATTTTGCCTCTTAACTTTGGGTACACTTAGTGGTTGTACAATTAAATCATGTGGGTTACTTCATACTTTATCCATTTTCTTTTTGTGAAAAATTTAGACGGCTTACACTTTTTTGCTTAAATAAATTGCACTGCAGTGAATAATTTTCTACATGATCTTTTTATACATTTTTGATTCTTGATAGAATACTGGAAATTTATATTCTAGAACAAAGACTATGCAACTATTTAAAATTGTTGGTGTACATTGTCAATGTGCTTGTACAAACAGTTGTATCCAGTTGATACTTCCAAAAGCAGTCAGTATTTAAGGGTAACTACCTCATCACTCTCTCCAGCACTGAATATCGTTATTGTTTTAAAAGTTTTGACACTTGGATAAGTGAAAAGTGGTATTGTATTGTTCTCTTCATTTATCTGATTTTTACTGAGGTGAACATTCTTTAATATGCTTATTAGCCATTGATTTTTTCCAAGTTCTCTTAAGGATTTTTCTCCTGTTGTTTTTTTTTTTGTGTGTGTGTGTGCTAGTCTTTTTTTTTTTTTTAATTTATTTAACATTTTATTGTGTTTTAGGTGAAAGTTTACACAGCAAATTAGTTTCTCATTCAACAATTCATACACAAATTGTTCCATGACATTGGTTGCTATCCCCACAATGTGTCAGCACTCTCCCCATTTCCACCTTGCCTTTCCCATTTCCATCCCTCCAGTCATTTTCCCCTCCTTGCATTCTCATCTTTGCTTTTGAGTACGTGTTGATGGTTTGGTCTCATGTAGTTGATTCTTTAAGGGAACACATTACTCACAGGTGACACTGTTTATTTTATAAGCCAATCTATTATTTGGCTGAAAGGTGACCTGCAGAAATAGCTGCAATTCCAAGTTGAAAGGTTATCTTAGGGTGATAGTCTCAGGGGTTCCTCTAGTGTCTTATCGGTCCAGTAGGTCTGGCCTCTTTTAGGAATTTGAGTCTTGTTCTATACTTTTCTCCCATTCTATCCAGGGCCTTCTATTGTGTCCCTGGTCAGAATGGTCAGGAGTGGTAGCCGGCACCATCTAGTTTTTCTGGTTTCAGGTTAGAAGGGACAGTGGTTGATGTGGGCTAATAAGCCTATGGACTAATTCCTTCTTTGAGCTTATGATTATCTTCATTCTCTTTTGTTCCAGATGAGTAGAGGCCGATAGTTGTATCTTAGCTGGCCACTCACAAGCTTTTAAGGCCCCAGATGCTTATCACCAAACTAGGATACAGAACGTTATCTTTATGAACTATTTTATTCCAAATGACCTAGATGTCCCCCAAGACTATAGTCCTTAGCACTTAAGCCCAGAAACTGAGTCCCATGAGGTGTTTGGATATGTCTAAGAAGTTTCCATAACTATGCCCCTATGTGCTTTATTATAATATGAATACATATGAATCACGTATAAATATGTATATAAAATGCCCACAACTACACTCCCATATGCTGTCCCTCACCTATACAGCATACACATCTACCTGTGTAACCACTCACAAATTTGTCATTGCTATTACTGTTGTTGCAGAATTGTATATGTTATAGCATTTACTGTAGTTGTCCTTGATTCTTGCATACAGAAGCATCTTCATTTACCTCGGTCCCATTGTACTGACTTTCACCATATTGTATATTGCCTTTCCCTTCACCAGAATTAACACGAATCTACTATCTAGTTAGTAATTCTCCCGCACCCCCCTTCCATCCCTGGTAGCTTAAATTAGGAACCCTAACTTTGTCTGTATGTTATCTTACAGGAATTTTATAGTTTTAGGTTTAGCGTGTAGGTCTTTGATCCATTTTGAATTAGTTTTTGTATGTAGTGTGAGATACAGATTCTGTTTCATTTTTCTACAAATGGATCCAGTTTTGCCAGCACCGTTTCTTAAAGAGCCCATCTCTTCCCCATTGAAGGGACTTTGACTCTCTGTCGAAGGTCAGCTGTTCATAGCTGGATGGATTTACTTCTGAGTTCTCAATTCTGTTTCGTTGGCCTATATGTCTGCCACTGTACCAGCACTAGGCTGTACTGATTACCACAGCTGTTTAGTAAGTTCTGAGATCAGGAAGTGCAAGGCCTGCTACTTTGTTCTTCTTCTTCAATAATGCCTTAGCTATTCAGGGCCTCTTTCTTTTGCATATAGAAATTAGTTTTTCCATTTCGTTAAAGAATGTTGTTGGAATTTGGATGGGGATTGCATTATATCTATAGATCACTTTGGGTAGTACTGACATTTTCACAATGTTAGATATTCCAATCCCTGAGCATAGTATGTTTTTCCATTTATGTAGGTTCTTGCAGTAGTATTTTGTAGCTTTTCTTGTATGTTTTTTACATCCCTGTTTAAATTTATTCATAGATATTTTATCCTTTTGGGGGGGCTATTGTAATTGTTTTTGTTTTCTTGATTTACTCCTCAGAGTTCTCCTTGTTAGTGTAGAGGAATCCAACTGATTTTTGTTGATCTGTATGTATCCTGCCACTTTGTGGAACTCTTCTACTAGTTCCAGTAAATTTCTCATGGAATCTCTAAGATTTTCTATGTATGGTATCATATCATACACAGACACTGTATCATGCCCCTTTTTGTCTCTTATAATGGATTTTGACTTAAAGCCTATTTTATCCTCCTTACCAATTTGGATGCCCTTTATTTCCCTTTCTTGCCTTATTGCTCTGGTGAGGACTTCCAGTACAATATTGAATAAGAGTGGTGATAATGGGCATCCTTGTCTCATTCCCATTCACAAGGGGAGTGCTTTAAATCTCTCTCCCTTGAGAATAATGTTGGCTCTTAGTTTTGTATATATACGCCCTTAATTATGTTGAGAGTTTTTATCAGGAAAGGGTGTTGGATTTTATCAAACACCTTTTCTGCTTTGATTAAGATGATCATGTGATCATTTTCTTTTATTTATGTGGTAGATTACATTGATTACTTTAATATTGAACCACCCTTGCATCCCTGGTATGAATCTCACCTAATTGCGATGTACTATTTTTTTTATCTGCTGTAGTATTCTGCTGGCTAGAATTTTGTTGAGAATTTTGCCTCTATATTTCTGAGGGATATTGGGCTGTCATTTTGTGTGTGTGTGTGTGTATCTTTGCCTGGCTTTGGCATCAAGATTATGCTGGCTTCATAGAATGAATTAGGGAGTGTTCTTTCCTTTTCTAAATTCTGGAACAGTTTGAGTACAATTGGTGTCAACTCTTCTCTGAATGTTCACTAGAACTCCCCAGTGAAGACATCTGTGCTGGGTTTTTTGTTGTTGTTGTTAGTACTTTTTCTTATGGGTCTGTTTGGGTTTTCTACCTCTGTTTGTGTTAGTTTAAGTAGATAGTGTGTTTCTGGAAATTTGTCCATTCATTCTAGGTTTTCAATTTCTTTGGAACACTTTTTTTCAAAATATTCTGTAATGATCTTCTTTATCTCAGTTGGTTATGTTGTAATGTCACCCGTTTCATTTCTTATTTTGGTTATTTGAAACTTTTTTTTTCCTTTGTCAGTTTGGCCAGTGGTTTGTCAATTTTATTGATCCTGTCAAAGAACCAGCTTCTAGTTTTGTTGATTTTCTCCGTTGTTCTTCTATTTCTTTTATTTCTGCTCTAATCTTTATTATTTCCTTTCTTTTGGTGACTGTGAACTTCTTTTGCTGTTACTTTTCTATTTTTTCATGTTGTCAGCTTAGGTTATTGATTACGGATCTTTTTTGTTTTTTAATGTATGCATTTATTAATATAAATTTTCCTGTGAGCACTGCTTTTGCTGTGTCTCAAAGGCTTCGGTATGTTGTGTCTTCATTCTCATTTCATTCTAAGAATTTTTTAATTTCTTGTATGACCCAGCAGTTTTTAAATAGAGCATTATTCAGTTTCCATATATTTAATTTTTTTTTTCCAGCTCTTTCTGTTAATTGATTTCTAGTTTTGTAATGTTATGATCAGAGAAGATGCTTTGTGTCAGGTCAGTGTTTTTGAATTTATTGAGGCTTGCTTTGTGGCCTAGAATATTGTCTGTTCTGGAGAATGATTCATGTGCATTGGAGAAAAATGTGTACTGTGCTGCTGTTGGGTGATATGTTCCGTATATGCCTATGAGGCCAAGTTGGTTAATTGTTATGTACATCTTCCGTATCTTTACTGAGTTTCTTTCTAGTTGTTCTGTCCATTGTCAAAAGTGGTGTGTTAAAGCCTCCTACTATTACTGTAGAACTGTCTATTTCTCTTTTCAATTCTGCTAGTTTGTTTTAGGTATTTTGGAGCTCTGTCATTAGGTACACAAATATTTATTATTGTTATGTCTTCTTAGTGGATTGACATTTTAATCACTATATAATGCCCTTATTTGTCTCTTATAATGGATTTTGACTTAAAGCTTATTTTGTGTGAAATGATTATTGCTACTGCTGCTCTCTTTTGGATAATTTTGCTTGATATATTTTTTTCCCATCTTTTGATTTTTAACCTGTTTATGTCTTTGTGTCTATAGTGTTTCTCTGGTAGGCAACATATTGATGAGTCATGTTTCTTTTTAATCCATTCTGCCACTCTCTCTTTCTCTCGACTAGTGCATTTAGTCCATTTACATTCAGTCTGGTTAACTATAGGTATGGATTCATTGCTGTCATTTTTAAATACTTTTTTGTGGTGTTAATAGTTTCTTTGTTCCCCTTAATTTTCTGTGCTGAGTTGCTTTTGTATCTAGATTTTCTTTTTCTATCAGTGCTTGTTGTTGTTTTTGTGTTTACCAAGTCTTTTTGCTTTTCTTCTTCTTTATTCTGGTGAGTATATCCATTGGCTTTCTTTGTGGTTACCATGAAGTTTACCTTAATCTTCTTAAAATTAAAACGGTTTGTTATATCTTGAAATTGCCTTGACTTCCTCCCCATATGAAAGTTCTATAACTACATCTTTTGTTTCTCGTTTTTGTTTTGAAGTTGTAGTCGTTCACAACTTAACTCCTCTGGTTCCCTATAGTTGGTTTTTTAGCTTTATTGTGCTTTTGTGAAGTCTTTATCTGGATTGGTAGCTGGGTTATGTTGGTATGTGTCTTTATCTCAGGTTGTTGTCTGAGGCTATTGATTCTGTATCCACAGGACTTCCTTTAATTTTTTTTTGTAAGGATGGTCTGGTTTTTACAAATCCCCTTAGTTTCTGCTTATCTGGGAATGATTTAGTTTCACCGTCATTTTTTGAAAGATAGTTTTACTGGGTATATGATTCTTAGTTGGCAATTCTTTTCTTCAGAATTTTATATCTGTTATCTCATTGCCTTCTTGCCTGCATGGTTTCTGATGAGAAATCAGTGCTTCACCTTATTAGCGCCCCTTTGTAAGTGATATCTCATTTTTCACAAGCTGCTTTCAGAATTCTTTCTTTGTCTTTGCTTTTGGAAAATTTGATTATGATATGTCTTGGTGAATTATGAGGGGCAGGGTTTACCCTGTATGCGGTTCATCGAGCTTCTTGGATGATAACCTTCTTATCTTTCACAATTTTTTAGAAGTTTTCAGCCAACATATCTTCAAAAGTTTTCTCTGTACTTTTTCTCCCTCCCCTTCTGGAATTCCTATTATGCATAAAATTTTCCTCTTGATGGTGTTCCACATAACTCTGAGCCTTTCTTCATTCTTTTTTCTGATTGTTCCTCAACAAATTAGCATCAAGGGATTTGTCCTTTATTTTGCTGATTCTTTCTTCTATTGATTTAATTCTACTTCTGTGTCCTTCCATTGAGTTACCTAGTTCTGATATTTTATTGTTAATCTTCTGAATTGTTGTTGTTTTTGTATGGCTCCTATTAAGCCTATCATTTTGTTCTTCTATTGTTTTCTTAAATTCTTCCAGGGTTTTTTCTATGTTTTCCTTGATCTCTTCGAGGATCCTAAATTTAAGTCTTTTGAATTCCTTCTCAGGTAGTTCTATTATTGTTTCTTCCCCCAGAAAGTTCCCTTTCCCTTTATTTTCCTCATTAGTTTGAGCCATCTTATCCTTTTTTTTCTAATGATTTGTTATTGTCTGCTGCCTCTGAGGCATCAAGGTGTTATTTTATTGGTTGATTGTATGCTTGTTTGTTTTGTCCTGATTTTTTGTTTTGTTTTGTTTTGTTTTGGGGGGTGTGATGGACAACTGGGGGTGCAGGAGCTCTCTCCCACTCACCAGTTGGGCAGGGAGGAGGGGACGGTGGCAGATGGGGCTGGGGGCAAGGGAAGGAGGGTTTGTACTGCAGTCCCTAGGCGGGCAGGGTGGCAGAGGTGGGAGGGGTTCATGCTGCTAGTCACCATGAAGGTGAAGGGAGGGGGAGCATGCTCCTCTGGTCACTGGCTGTAGGTGCCTGGGCATCACCTGTGGCTGAAGCCAGGAATCAAAACCTGGCCTTGACCAGAGCAAGGAAGGGAGGGCTTCCTGGAGTCTGGTAGGGTGGAGGACATTCTGCTGACACTGTAGGGATCTATTACTCTGTGTGTGCCACCTACCCTAATGGTCAGGGAATGCTGCTGGTGAGTAGTCCTGTCTCTGGATCCTGGCTCCCTACCTTCTCTGTGTATGTCAGGATCCCTGGAGCTCTCACTCTCCTTCTTGTAGTTTCATTCCTTAGATCTGGTCACCTTGCTTCACTCCAGGTATATATACACACTTTCTCTGTCTTCTACTGGGAAGTCTGTGAAGTTGCTTTCCTGTGATCCTCACCCAGGATTGCTGCTGGCTTTGTCTCAAGATGGCCGTGCTGTGACAGGTCAGCTATCGGGGCACCTCTGCTTTGTATCATTCCTCATTTGTTGTTTTCATTCAGTTTCTTCTTCCAGTTGGTGTTTGGCTAATTCTTTACCTTTCCATTTGATGCTCAGGTTTCCAGGATTGTCATCTGTATCTGTTTCACTTGATTTCTCAGGTCTTTGCTGTAGAGAGATGGTGTGGTATGTCTGGCTAAACTGCCATCTTAGGCCATCTCTTTTAGTGCTACTTTTGATACACTCTTTATCCGAGGTCCACTTGGTGACTCTGGAAAGCTCTAAATATTTCTATCAATTGTCAACGTATTGATCCAGTCCTTTAGAAATTGGCTGACTCCTCTTTAAGAATGAACTGGGAGAAAGATGGCAACAGCTCATCTTTGGGCTCAGCTTCCACTTTGTCCATATGCTGTCCTGAGGATATTGATTAGAGGTTCTCAAACTTGTCCCTGGTGATGAAACACCTGAAAGTCATGTAACCTTGACAGAACAACATGAATCATTGATACATTCATCTTAAAATAAAAAAATTAATTTGTGCTTAATCAGTTACTACATTAGTATTAAACTTTAAGAAAAATTTGAGTAAAATCTTTAAAATTGAGAAAGTGCTTTCCATTAACTCAATATTTCCATGAACTAGGGCAAAATCGATGCTATTCACTTGTTTTTAATGGAAAGACACTGATCTAAAACACAGGGGTTCTGTGGAAGTTTAATTTGAGATGTAATGGCCCAGGTAGCACCAAATCCTACACATTCCACTAGAATATAAATTCCCTCAAGGCAGAGATTTTTGTTTGCCTTAATTGTTAAAATAAACAAACAAACAAAAAAACCCAAATCATTTACTATCGAGTCAATTCTGACTCATGGTGATCCCGTGTGTGTTAAACTGTGCTCTGTAAGGTTTTCAATGGCTGATTTTTTGGAAATAGGTTGCCAGGTCTTCCTTTTGAGGTGCATCTAGGGGGACTCCAGCCTTTTGGTTAGCAGCCAACTGTGTTAATGATTTGCACTGTCCAGAAACTCTATCTTAATCATTACTGGCTTCTCAATGCCCGGAACAAGGCTGGCACGTAATAGGTGCTCGATATGTATTTATTGACCAAATGAATTCTGCCTCCTTCAGGAGTCAGCGTGGTGTCTTGGAAAGAGCAAGGTCTTTGGGATTAGACAGACATTCATAAAAGTTAGGCTCCTACCTTGAGACTACTCCAGGGAATTCTGGGAAAGGTTTCTTTCTAAAGCAATAGCTCTTTCAGGGAAGAAGAAAGCGGTTACCATGCAAAATTAAGAGTATATTGTCTTCTTCCCCCTTTGAGCACTGTCCTTTGTAAATCTTCAAATTATTTGTGGTGAATGAACATTTTTTTTTAATTTACTATTGTTGCAGACTAATTCTTGTAAAATACAATAAAAACGAATTACTACAAAAATTAAATGAAAAAAAGAAGTACAAAATACATGGCCACATTGCTTTATTGTTAGATTCAACACACATAAAATTGTTGTTGTTATAGGTGCCATCGAGCTAGTTCTGATTCATAGCAACCCTATATTCAACAGAATGAAACACTGCCCAGTCCTGCTCCATCGTCACAATCATTGTTGTGTTTGAGACCACTGCTGCAGCCACTGTGTCAATCCATCTCGTTGAGGGTCTTCCTCTTTTTCTCTGACCCTCTACCTTACCAAGCATGATGTCCCTCTCCAGACACTGGTCACTCCTGATGATATGTCCAAAGTACATGAGATGATGTCTTGCAATCCTTGTCTCCAAGGAGCGTTCTGGCTGTACTTCTTTCAAGACAGCCTTGTTCATTCTTCCGACAGTCCATGGTGTAGTCAATATTTTTCACCAACACCATAATTCAAAGACATCATTTCTTCTTTGGGCTTCTTTATTCATTGTCCAGCTTTCGCACGCATATATGCCAATTGAAAATACCGTGGCTTGGGTCAGGTGCGTCTCAGTCCTCAAGGTGATATTTTTGCTTTTCAACACTTTAAAGAGGTCTTTTGCAGCAGGTTTGTCAAATGTAAAGCATCATTTTATTTCTTCATTGATGATTCCATGGACATTGATTACGGAAAAAAGTAAAATGAAATCCTTGACAACTTCAATATTTTCTCCATTTATCATGATATTGCTTCTCGGTCCAGTAGGGAGGATTTTTGTTTTCTTCATGTTGAGGTGTAATCCATACTGAAAGCCATAGTCTTGGACCTTCTTCAGTGAGTGCTTCAAGTCCTCTCTGCTTTCAGCAAGCAAGTGGTTGTGTCATCTGCATATTGCAGGTTGTTAATAAGTCTTCCTCCAACCCCGATGCCGCTTTATGCTTCATATAGTCCAGCTTCTCAGACTATTTGTTCAGCATACAGATCGAATAAGTATGATAAAAGGATACAGCCCTGATGCACACCTTTACAGTTTAGTAAATGTAATCAGGACAAATATAGGGAAAAAGAAAACACAAAAGCTGTAAATGCTGTTCATTGAAAGTGTGGGTATATGCGATGAAAATAGAATTGCACTGACACTTGTAACATATTGTCCTTCCACAATTCATACTAAAAGAATTCATCAGTGAAATAACCCATAAACAAAAACGAAACCAAACCCAGTGCTGTCGAGTCAATTCCGACTCATGGCAACCCCATGAGTAGAATTACACTCCACAGGGTTTGCAATGCTTTTGGAAGCAGATTGCCAGGCCTTTCTTCTGAGGCACTTCTGGGTGGGTTTGAACCTTTAATCCTTCCATTAGTAGCCAAGTGCCTAACTGTTTATGCTACCCAGGTTCTCCAGCTATATCTAAATAGTTTATATGTCTTGTCTTTTTAACACTCATAGTAGAGAAACCAGTCTCACAAAGAGTCTTAGTTATCTAGTGCTGCTATAACAGAAATATTACAACTGGCATTCACACCGTGCTCACCTACCTGCCCCGATATTCACCTGAAACCTGTGATATCTACCATCCACTCTGCCCATACCTGATGCCTTCATCCCAGGCCCATTTCCCAATGACACCTGTTCCTCAGTCACCACTGGCTGTCAGGGGTAAGGCAGTATAGGACCTATAGGGGCTGGACCCACCTTTGAGGTGTCATTATTAACTTATAGATTTAAAAATATTTGACCTGGCCTAGATGGCAGACTAGTCAGAAGTACTAAACTCTCCCACTGCAACAAAGTCCTGAAAAAACAAGTAAAACAGATACAGATGTCAATCTTGGAACCCAGAACCTTAAATGAAGGGATAAAGTATTAGACTGCAAGAAGAAACTGATAAAAAACAGGAAAGGAATGGAGATATGGAGTGGAGATTCCTGGCCAAATGGCATGACTCATAGTAGCCATCTTGGAATAAAACCAACAACCCTGCACACGGAAAGGCACCTCCACAGAATTCCCAATAGGAGACAGAGGTGTGGCACCAGCACACCCAAGTCTGAGTGAGACCACATTTGCTTGCTGCAGCTCAAAGAAGAACTCAGACTCTCACTCAGTAACCACAGGAGTACCATTCTACAACCCGTACCCATCTGGTGAACAGTGGCTATAAGTGTACTATCCCAGCAATCCTGACTGCCAGGAATCACAGTATCAACCCATCCTATTGCCCCCTCCATCAATCTCTCTCTGCCCCTGCCTTCACCCCCCGATCCCCATCTCTCACCTCCACCTCGCTGGCCATGGCCCTGAGGGGACCTGGCCTGGATCCCAGGCCCTTCCCCACCAGCTCTGGATCCCTCCCATCGCCCACTGCAGCTCAGAGGGGACATGGCCTGCGCCCCAGGTGCTTCCTTATTGGCTCCAGGCTGCCCCCTCCCTGTCCACCATGTCCCAAGGGGACCTGGCCGAGACCTCAGGCCCTTTCCTGCTGGCTCTGGATCTCTCCCTTTGCTGACCCCAGCCTTGAAGGGACCCAGCCCAGACCATAGGACCCTCCCCACCGGCTCTGGACTCCCCAACAGCCTACCACAACCCGGAGGGAAACCAGCCCAAACCCTAAGTCCCTCTCGGCTAGCTCCAAACATGCCCCGCCAACCAACAACCGTAGCCATGCTCCAGTACCCAGCCGGGTATGCGCTCCAGACGAACAATCCATCTCCACCCCTTCTCCCTCTGCTGGGCTTACTGGGCTACATCATAACTCAGGAACTATACAAGGCATAGGTAGAGAATTTTCAAATGGAGAGGAAGTCAGGATGATATCAAGTAATAAAAGACTGGTTCATACTTCAGAAGATAAGGGTAAATTTCAAGTTAACCGCAAAGAAAGTTAGCAAACATACCAATCAAAATAAAGACGACAAACATAAAGCCTCAGTAAACACAAAATCTACCACGACAAATGAAATTTCACAAACTAAAGGAACTCAGCACAGGAAAATAAGAGGAACGAAGAAAACATCAGCACCACAAAAATAAGCACTGCAAAATGACGGCAATAAACTCACACCTACTGATAATCACACTGAATGTAAATGGCTTAAACGCACCCTTAAAGAGATAGAGGGTGACAGAATGGATTTAAAAAAAAAAAAAACACCCATCAATCTACTATGTACCAGAGACGCACCTTACACACAAAGACATAAATATACTAAAAATCAAAGGATGGAAAAAAATATATGAGGCAAATAGCAGCCAAAAAAGAGCAGGGGTGGCAATACTAAATCTCAAATAAAATAGGCTTTAAGGCAAAGTTCACCATAAAAGACAAGGAAGGACATTATATAATGATTAAAGGAACAATCCACTGTGAGGACATAGTCAGAATAAATATCTATATACCCAATGACAGCCCTGGTGGCATGGTGGTTAAGAGCTCAGGCTGCTAACCAAAAGGTCGGCAGTTTGAATCCAGCAACTGCTCCTTGGAAACCCTATGGGGCAGTTCTACTCTGTCCTATAGGGTTGCTATGAGTTGCAATTGACTTGGTGGCAACAGGTAAAGGTACACCCAATGACAGGGCTCCAAAATACATAAAATGAACTCCAACAGCACTGAAAAGAGAAATTGACAGTTCCACAATAATAGTAGGAGACTTCAACACACCACTCTTGGTAAAGGACAGAACATCTAGAAAGAAACTCAGCAAAAATACAGAAGATCTAAAGGCCACAATCAATCAACTTGACCTCATAGACACATGTAGAACATTCCACCCAACAGCAGCAAAGTACACATTTTTTTCCGATGCACATGGACTGTTCTCCAGAATAGACCACATCTTATGCCACAAAGCAACCTCCACAAAATCTAAAAGATTGAGACAATACAAAGCATCTTCTCTGATCACAACCCCATAAAAGCAGAAATTAATAGCAGGAAGAGCAAGAGAAAAAATCAAATACATGGAAACTGAATAATACCTTGCTTAAAAACCATTGGGTAATAGAAGAAAATTTAAAAAAAAAGAATCATCTGATCATCTCAATTGACTCAGAAAAGGCATCTGATAAAGTCCAATGCCCCATTCCTGATAAAAACTCTCAGTAAAATAGGAATAGAAGGTAAATTCCTCAACATAACAAAAGGCATCTATACAAAACCAATAGCCAACATCATTCTCAATGAAGAGATGCTGGAAACATTCCCCTCAGAATGGGAACAAGACAAGAATGTCCTTTTATCACCACTCCTACTTAACCCTGTGCTAAAAGTCCTAGCTAGAACAATACGGCAAGAGAAATAAAGAACATCCAAATCAGTAAGGAAGAAGTAAAACTATTCCTATTCGCAGATGATATGATGCTATACATACAGAATCCTAAAGACTCCACAAGAAAACTACTGGAATTAATAGATTCCGCAGAGCAGCAGGATACAAGATTTAAAGATCATGGAATAAAACATAGAGTCAACGCTAGGGACAATAATATAGGGCATAAACAGGATACGAACCATAACTAACAACACACAAACACCAAAAGATAAGCTAGAAAAATGGGATCTTCTAAAAGTTAAACACTTATGCTTATCAAGAGACTTCACCGAAAGAGTAAAAAGAGAACCCACAGACTGTGAAAAAAAATTTGGCTATGGCATATCAGACAAAGGGCTAATCTCTAAAATCCATAGGAAAATCCAACACCTCTGCAACAAAAAGACAAATAATCCAATTAAAAAAATGGCAAAGGATGTGAACAGAAACTGAAAGAAGACATTCAGGTGGTTAAAAGACACATGTGGAAATGCTGGCCATCACTACCTGTTAACCAAAACCCGTTGCCAACCATTCCAACTCATAGGGACCCCATAGGACAGAGAAGAACTGCCCCATAGAATTTCCAGGGAGCGTCTGGTGAATTCAAACTGCCGACCTTTTGGTTAGGACTCATAGCACTTAACCGCTACGCCCCCAGGGTTTCATCGCTAGCCATTAAAAACAAAACAAAACCCATTGCCATCAAGTCGATTCTGACTCATAGCAACCCTATAGGACAGAGTAGAACTTCCCCATAGAGTTTCCAAGGAGTACCTGGTGGATCTGAACTACTGACCCTTTGGTTAGCAGCTGTAGCACCTAACCACTACTCCACCAGGGTTTCCTTACTAGCCATTAGGGAAATGCAAATCAAAACTTCAATAAGATACCATCTCATCCTGACATTACTGGCACAAATAAAAATAAAAACAGAAAATAACAAATATTGGAGAAGTTGTGGGGAAATTGGAACTCTTATGCATTGCTAATGAGAATGTAAAATGGTACAACCATTTTGTAAAACAATATGGCGCTTCCTTAAAAAGCTAGTAATACCATACGATCCAGCAATTCCTTGGAATATATCCTAGAGAAATAAGAGCCATTACAGGAATAGACATATGCACAGCCATGTTCATTTCAGCATTATTCACAATAACAAAAAGGTGGAAACAACTTAAGTGTCCATCAACAGATGAATGGATAAATAAACCAGGCTACATACACGTAGCCCCCACATGTCTGTCAGCTTCTTGTACTGTGGGGGCTTGTGTGTTGCTGTGATGCTGGAAGAAGCTATGCCACCGGTATTCAGATACCAGCAGGGTCACCCATGGAGGACAGGTTTCAGCTGAGCTTCCAGACTAAGACAGACTAGGAAGAATAGATTTGATGCATTGAACACTAGTGACCGAAGACCAGACAAGTTATGGAATGACATCAAGGACATCATCCATGAAGAAAGCAAGAGGTCACTGAAAAGACAGGAAAGAATGAAAAGACCAAGATGGATGTCAGAGGAGACTCTGAAACTTGCTCTTGAGCGTCGAGCAGCTAAAGCAAAAGGAAGAACTGATGAAGTAAAAGAACTGAACAGGAGATTTCAAAAGGCCTCTCAAGAAGACAAAGTAAAGTATTATAATGACATATGCAAAGAGCTGGAAATGGAAAACCAAAAGGGAAAAACATGCTCGGTGTTTCTCAAGCTGAAAAAACTGAAGAAAAAATTCAAGCCTCAACTTGCAATAGTGAAGGATTCCATGGGGAAAATATTAAACGATGCAGAAAGCATCAAAAGAAGATGGAAGGAATATACAGAGTCATTATACCAAAAAGAATTAGTCGATATTCAACCATTTCAAAAGGTGGCATATGATCAGGAACCGATGGTACTGAAGGAAGAAATCCAAGCTGCTCTGAAGGCATTGGTGAAAAACAAGGCTCCAGGAATTGATGGAATAGCAATTGAGATGTTTCTATGAACAGATGCAGTCCTGAAGGTGCTCCCTCGTCTATGCCAAGAAATATGGAAGACAGCTACATGGCCAACTGACTGGAAGACATCCATATTTATGCCTATTCCCAAGAAAGGTGATCCAACCAAATGTGGAAATTATAGAACAATATCATTAATATCACAAGGCAAGCAAAATTTTGCTGAAGATCATTCAAAAAGGCTGCAGCAGTATATCGACAGGGAATTGCCAGAAATTCAGGCTGGTTTCAGAAGAGGACGTGGAACCAGCAATATCATTGCTGATATCAGATGGATCCTGGATGAAAGCAGAGAATACCAGAAGGATGTTTACCTGTGTTTTATTGACTATGCAAAGGCATTCAACTGTGTGGATCACAACAAACTATGGATAACACTGAGAAGAATGGGAATTCCAGAACACTTAATTGTGCTCATGAGGAACCTTTACATAGATCAAGAGGCAGTTGTTCGGACAGAACAAGGGGATACTGATTGGTTTAAAGTCAGGAAAGTTGTGTGTCAGGGTTGTGTTCTTTCACCATACCTATTTAATCTGTATGCTGAACAAATAATCTGAGAAGCTGGACTATATGAAGAAGAACGGGGCATCAGGATTGGAGGAAGACTCATTAACGACCTGCATTATGCAGATGACACAACCTTCCTTGCTGAAAGTGAAGAGGACTTGAAGCACTTACTAATGAAGATCAAAGACCACAGCCTTCAGTATGGATTACACCTCAACATAAAGAAAATAAAAATCCTCACGACTGGACCAATGAGCAACATCATGATAAATGGAGAAAAGATTGAAGTTGTCAAGGATTTCATTTTGCTTGGATCCACAATCAACAGCCATGGAAGTATCAGTCAAGAAATCAAAAGACGCATTGCATTGGGCAAATCTGCTGCAAAGGACCTCTTCAAGGTGTTGAAGAGCAAAGATGTCACCCTGAAGACTAAGATGCACCTGACCCAAGGCATGGTATTTTCAATCACATCATATGCATGTGAAAGCTGGACAATGAATAAGGAAGACCAAAGAAGAATTGACGCCTTTGAATTGTGGTGTTGGCGAAGAATATTGAATATACCATGGACTGCCAAAAGAAAGAACAAATCTGTCTTGGAAGAAGTGCGGCCAGAATGCTCCTTGGAGGCAAGGATGGAGAGACTGTGTCTTACAGATTTTGGACATGTTGTCAGGAGGGATCAGTCCCTGGAGAAAGACATCATGCTTGGCAGAGTACTGGGTCAGCAGAAAAGAGGAAGACCCTCAACAAAGTGGATTGACACAGTGGCTGCAACAATGAGTTCAAGCATAACAACGATTGTAAGGATGGTGCAGGACTGGGCAGTGTTTTGTTCTGTTGTACATAGGGTAGCTATGAGTCAGAACCGACTCAATGGCACCTAACAACAACAATATACACGTAGTAGAATACTATGCAATAATAAAGAACAATGACAAATCTGTAAAACATCTGACAACATGGATGAATCCAGAGAGCGTTATGCTGAGTAAAATTAGTCATTCACAGAAGGACTAATACTGTATGACACCACTATTATAGAAATACATGAAAATGTTTCCACATAGAAAGAAACAATCTTTAATGGTTATGAGTGAGGGGAGGGATAAAAAAAGAGGAGGGACAGGGAGGGAAAAACACTAGTAACTTCTGGGACAGGTAAGACTGTACACAAGCCAGCACAACTTGACCAGGGCAAAGTCATAGAAGCTTCACAGACACATCAACATGCCCTGAGGAACTGAGCTGCTGAACTAAGTGCTGGGCGCCATGGTTTCGGGGAACATCTTGGTCAATTGGTATAACATAGCCTATAAAGAAAATGTTCTACATCCGACAGTGGTGAGTAGTATCTGGGGTCTTAAAAGCCTGTGAGTGATCATCTAAGATACATCTACTGGTCCCATCCCGGCTGAAGTAAAGGAAAATGAAGAAAACCAAAGACACAAGGGAAAGATTAGTCCAAAGGACTAATGGACCACAACTGCCACAACCTCCACCAGACTGAGACCAGAACAACTAGACGTTGCCTGGTTACCGCCACAGGTTACTCTGGCAGGGTTCTCAATAGAGGGTCCCAGAAAGAACAAGAGAAAAATGAAGAACAAAATTCAAATTCACAAAAAAAAGAAAACAGACCAGGCTTGCTGGTCTGACAGAGACTGGAGAACCCCCAAGAATACAACCCCCAGATACCTTTTTAACTCAGTACTGAAGTCACTCTTGAGGCTCACCCTTCAGCCAAAGATTAGACAGGTCTATGGGGCCAAGTATAACACATGTGAAGAAGGTGCTTTGTAGTTTTATAATGTTTAACACATGTGAAGAAGGTGCTTTGTAGTTTTATAATGTTTATGAGACTAATGGGCAAGCCAGCCCAAAAACAAAGATGAGAAGACAGAAAGGGACAGGAAAACTGGACAAATGAAAAGGGAACCAGCAGAGGAGAAGGGGAGAATGTTGGCACATCGAGGGGTTGGCTACCAAAGTCACAAAGCAATTTGTGTATAAACTGTTCAATGAGAAATTAATTTTCTCTGAAAACTTTAAAAAAAAAAATTTGACCTATTTCAAAAAAAGAAATACCAGAAGTGGATGCCTTTAACAAAGAGAAAGATATTCTCTCACTGTTTAGGAGGTTGGAAGTCTTAATTCAGGGAGCCAGCTCCAGGAGAAGGCTTTCTCTCTCCGTTGGCTCTGGGGAAAGGTCCTTGTCATCAACCTTCCCTTGATCTAGGAGCTTCTTAGCACAGGGACCCCAGGTCCAAAGGATGCACTCTGCTCCCGGCACTTTTTCTTGGTGATATGAGGTCCCTCTCCTCTCTGCTCAATTCTTTCTTGTATACCTCAAAAGTTTGACTCTCAAAATACAACCTAATCCTATAGATTCAGTCCTGTGTCAGTAACATAACTGCTGCTAATCCTGTCTCATTCACAGCATAGAGGTTAGGATTTACAACACATCGGATAATCATATCAGATCACAAAATGGTGGACAATTACACAATATTGGGAATCATGGCCTAGCCAAGTTGACACACATTTTGAGGGGACACAATTCAATCTCTAACACAAAAGTATGCTGAAAAGAAGGGTAGAAGGGATTTTAAAACAATTTCAGCAATCTCAGATACTCATTTTTAAACTCTATCCAAAATGAAGCAAGTAAGTATATAATTTCAAAATTCATCTTCATCAGTAACCAGATCCACACACACATCTTGGCTCCACTTAAGACCTTCTCCCACCCTGAGTTCAGCAGAATGAGGGTCAGAAATAAAATTGAGTTACAGAAAACGTATGAAGTTACATTTCTTTTACGTCAGAGTTTGTGGAATGAGATTCACACTCATTAAATATGTCAAAAAGTGATTTTTAATGGTGTCTTGAGAAAGTTATAGCAAAGACAACTGTTTTATATGATATAATTGCCAAACACAACCCCTCTGAATTGTAGCATTTTCAGAGACATTTAGTAAAATGTCTTCCTTTAATTGAACCTCCTTCTCGTATATTTAATGTAAAGAAGAAACACATGTTCCAGAGCAAGTTATGCTTTATAAGGCGTGATGCTGGGTCCACAGCCAAATGGAGCACGGCAATATGTGAAATATATAGCCGCAGATGTGAAGGCGGCCGCGACTTCCACCAGTCACTTCGAGCACCTTTTTCAAGGTCTTTTTAAAGCCCAAAAGGAGCCCAAGTGCCAAGCATTGAAAAAAGAGAGAAATAACATACTGTTTTCTCATCGTCCCTTTTGCTTACAACTGAACTCACTTAGCAAACAATGGAAAAGTAAATTGAACGAGTTTTGCCCTTTATAATAGCTGACCTTGCTGTTTTGATATTTTTCCATACAGCAGTAGAGGCACTAGTGCCAACAACTGATTTTATTCTGTTCAGCAACATTTTCTTGAAGGAGTCCCAAATTTAATAAAGAGGAGAAACATATCTTTCAATCAACATAAAGCTTTGTGTCTGTAAGTAATAAAACTGAGAAGAAAACACTTTTATTTGGTCCAATGTTGCTGTTTTTTCCCCATGGTGGCTGATTAACAAACACGTGGAGCTAGCAATAAAATTCAAGGATGCGTCTGCCAACAAGACAAAAATTATTGTTGAATCTGCTGTAAGATGTAATTAATATAAAGCAAATGATGACACTATGAGATTATGAGGGGAAAAAATATTAAAATACTTCTTTGTGTACTTGAAGGAGTTTGCATGTTCAAGTGAGTTGCACTCGAGAACATTCAACTACAGCATCTATTTTATTATCCACAAGGAACCCATACTTTGGCTAACCTCTTCCCTGCTCTGCTGAGGTACACACATCAAAAAGGGATTGGGTTTGGCCAAGAATGAAGCGTTCTCTACGCCATCAAGCATTTTTTTTTCCTTTGTAGTAAGAGAGCGCTCAACTGGTATACCAAAGGCACATGTGCAAAATGGAATTATCTCTGCATGGTCTTGGTGGCTCTTCCTTCTTTCCTTGGGGACTGCTCAGTCTCAGAAGATTTTCGTAAGGGCAGTATCCTTCGCCAATGGGATTTGCATGATTTATAACTGGAGAGAAACGTACACTCAATCTAATTGGGTGGTCGACATTTGGACTCAATTTTGAAATTACTTTTCTTTACTGTCCATGTAAACCAAGCAGGATGAAACAAACATGGTTAATTTGGATGTGTCTGGGCTTCAACTTAAATCCATATGAACCTTGCTTAAATTAAAAAACAATTTGACCAGAAAACTCGATCTTGCTGTCAGAAAATCGCTCTTTTAACGGGTGTACCCACACATGTGTCTGTAATTCCAGTAAAGAAACAGAACGAGTCACTGGATTGTAAACTTCTTGAAGACATGATCATGTTGCATTCAACTTGGCTTTCCTCCTATTCCTAATTTAGTACCTGGTACATAGTAGGTAAGGAGCCCTGGTGGCGCAGTGGTGAAGTGCTTGGCTGCTAAGTGAAAGGCTGGCAGTTTGAACCTACCAGCCGCACCACAGGAGAAAGGAACTGATGCTCTGCTTCCATAAAGATTATAGCCTTGGAAACCCTGTGGGGCAGTTCTACTCTGTCCTATAGGGCCGCTATGACTAGACGGCAACAGGTTAGACAATCACAAAATGCTTAATTTGGTCATTTTTATTCATTATTTTAATCAACCAATATTTACTACGTGCCCAGAACTATCAATAATTAAAAACTAAATGAAGGAATAAATGAACAAATGAATGAATAAGCCAATCATCTTCACAGCCTTGCATTTTTCACACCTTAACAAAATATAACAATTTTCACAAATATCTTAAAGTCCACATATCTTGTACTTGGGAGTGAAAAAACAGGATTAAATAACATTAGTATCAAGGGAAAAAAAAATTCAGAACATGAAGCTTCATAGTAATTAATGATTCACTTGAGTATCTTCTGGGTTCACACACGCCACACGTAGTCCAATAATATCAGTTAACATCAATTAAGCCTTTATTCTAGGTGACGGGATGTTCTAAATTTACTAGTTATTTTTTAATCCTCACAACAACCCTATGGGGTGGATACTCCCATTATCCCCACTTCATAGCTGGGGAGCTGAGACATAGAGAGGTTAAGTAACTTCCCCAAGGTTCAACAGCTAGTGAGTGAGAGAGCCAAGGTACTAGCCCTTGCAGCCAAACCATACAGCCTGTATTTTTAATCACGCGGTACTCCCTCCCAGTCCAAGACCAGTAAAGACACTGGCCCACTACAAAGGGCTCTATCTGCTTACAGCAAACTTTCTTCATCTGAAATCATAATGATGTCAATAAGAAACACAAGGTTTTTTTGGGCTGTTGTTGTTGTTAGTTGCCATGAGGTTAACTTCAACTCATAGAGACCCCAGGTGACAGAGTAGAGTTGTCCAGAAGGTTTTCTTGGCTATAATCTTTACAGAGCAGATCGCCAGGTCCTTCTCTCCTGGAGCTGCTGAGAGGGTTCGAAGCGCCAGCATGCTTAACCGTTGCACCACCAGGGCTCCTTCATTTGGGTTGTACTGACCAGAAGACAAGCAAGGTGCTTCATGAACCAATATTAATGTAAGTATTCCACTGATGCAACATTACATGTGTGTGTGCATGTGTATAGGTGTGCATAAACTGATGCACAAAGAAGTTACCAAAATATGATGTTGGTGATCTCAGAGTAATGGGATTTCAGTTGAATTTTACATTTTCCCTAACATTTGCCTGTATTGTTTGAAGTTTTACAGCGAGTAATATAAAACCTATATAATCAGAAAAATATATTAAATTATGTTTATCATTAAAAAAAGAGAGTGGTGTCTCTGGAGTCAGCTTGGATTTGAATGACTTTGTGTCTGATCTTGGGCAAGTTTCTTAACCTCCCTAAACTTGGACTTCCTGATCTGCAAAGAGAGGAATATAAAACTACCTACTATGAACCTATGGAGCCCTAGTGGTGTAGTAGTTAAGCGCTTAGCTGTTAATGAAAGGTTGACTCTTTGAACCCACAAGCTGCTCCATGGGAGAAAGATGTGTCAGTCTGCTTCCGCAAAGATTACAGCCTTGGAAACCCTATAGGGCAGCTCTACTCTGTCTTATAGGGTGGCTGTGAGTCAGAGTCAACTCCATGGCAATGGGTTTGGTTTGGTTTTTGTTTACCACGAACCTACTCAGAGGCCCTGTGGGAGAAAGACCTGGCAATCTGCTTCTGCAAAGATTTTTTTAAAAAAGCCAAATCCATTGCCATCAAGTTGATTCCAACTGATAGCAACCAGCAGCAACGCTCCAAATGGCTCCGTCATTGGTGTCCCACGCATACATATATACATATATATATGAACTCTGGTGGCATAGCGGTTAAAAGTTTGTCTGCTAACCAAAAGATTGGTAGTTTGAATTCACCAGACACTCCTTGGAATCCCTATGGGGCAGTTCTACTCTGTCCTGTAGGGTTGCTATGAGCCGGAATCAACTCAATAGAAATGGGTTGGTTTTTTTGTTAATTTTATTGTTGCTATTATTAACTTCATGGCCCTTTAGCAAGATGTAAAAAAGATTTCGGTAAAAGTGGAACATAGATAAAAACACTTTTGGGTTCCCTAAGGGCTTTGACTGTCCTGACAAATGGAGTATTTTAAGTAGGGAAGGGTCTTGATCAGGTTTGGAGTTTTAGAAAGATTGCTCTGGCTACAGCATGGAGAATGTATTGAGGTTGTGTAATTGCTGACCAGGGGCAGGGAGACCACTAACAAATATTACTGAGAGCTTACTGTATGTCGATCACTGTTCTGGTATTGGCTTCTGTGGTAAAGAAGACAGCAAGAGCCTGCTCACCTGGAATTCACATTCTAAGAGCAGAAGGAAACCAAGTAAGACAGCATTTACACAGGGGCTGTTGGAGCCGTGGTGGTGTAGTGATTAAGAGCTTGTCTGCTAACCAAAAGCTGGCAGTTTGAATCCATCAGCCGTTCCTTGGAAACCCTATGGGGCAGTTCCACTCTGTCCTACAGGGTCACACTCGATGGCAATTTTCTTGGTGGCAACCTTTGTTCAGGTGAGAGGCAGGGGTTGTCCCATGCTTCTCAGACTATCTCTAGTGAAGGATTAGATGTATTTTCTAATTCACCCCAGACAGATATGTGATTCTAACCACTACTCGGTTTGGATGTTGTGTAATGGTTTATACTCCATTCAACAAGACAAGTTCGTTGATTTTGCACTTAGACATTGCAGCAAGGTCAAATTGCAATACGAGTTTCGAAGTCCTTACTCTTGACTGCGCTCAACTAGGGGGGATTATGGTGCTTTTCACTGAGAAGAGGACAGATCTAGAGGAAGATTCAGTGTTAGATATTGAGTATGGGGTAGAACAAGAGACATCTGGACAGGTGGATATGTGAGTTTGAATCTTAATCCACAAACTCAGGCAGGAAGAGCAACATGCAATATTGTTTCATTATTCCCTTCAGATCAACTTAAATCTAATTCCGATTCACTGTCTCAGCACCTTGAAGCAACTAATTTAGAAGATAAAGCCAATTCTAATGGACTGACAGTGAAAAAGAAACAACCTATATTGCAAACCAAATTGTATTTGGGAGCCTACTGAGTGGGGGTGTGATGAGGAAGGAAGAACTGCTGGAACAGGTCTAGAAGCAGCATGGTTCTTAGTATACACAGCATGGTGAGCTGCCGCCTGCTGGTGGAGAACTGCATTTTCTCAGAAATCATTTTGCCAGCTGCACCATCCCAGGAAAACAGAGGCAGGCCCTGGTTTTTCACATCACCCAACCAGCAGTGGAAAATTTGTCTCAGTGGCTTTCCTTCGGCTACTGCAGCCAACTCTCCATTCAGGACCCAGCTCCAGGCCTTTCTGACGGCCTTTAGCCCTGGGCCATGCCTCAGGGCTAATAGGCTGTATTAGTTTCCTATAGTCGCTGTAACAAAGCTCTGCAGACTAGATGAGTTAAAACAACAGAAATTTATTCTCTCACAGCTCTGGAAGTCAGAAGCCAAGGTGTCAGCAGGGTTGATTCTTTCTGGAGATTCTGAGGGAGAACCTGCTCCGTGTCCCTCTCTTTGCTTTTGCTGGCAATCCTTGCAGCTGAATCACTCTAATCTCCACCTCCATCATCACATGGCCTATCTCTCTGAGTGTCTGTGTATCCACTCCTCTTCTTATAAGGACAATAAACCAAAAAATACCAAACCCATTGCCATCAAGTCTATTCCGACTCATAGCAACCCTACAGGACAGAGTAAAACTACCCCATAAGGTATCCAAGGAGCAGCTGGTGGATTCAAACTGCCCTCCTTTTAGTTAGCAGCTGTAGCTTAGCATAGCTTTTAACCACTGTGCCACCAGGCCTCTATAAGAACAGTAGTCGCTGGATTTAGGGCCCACCCTAATCGCTGTGAGTCAGAGTCCACTCAACCGCAACAGGTTTGTTGGTTTGTTTGTTTGTTTGTTTTTGGTCTAATTTAGTATGACCTCATCTTAACTTATTACATCTGCAAGGACCCTACTTCTAAATGAGGTCACATTCTCTGAGGTTCCACTAGCATGGATTTTGGGGGACATCGTTCATCCCACTATATAGGGCATCCCAGAGAATCTCTGAACCAAGACACTTTATAGGTCTCACTATCTCCAAGACAGTAGAGAACTGTTCCAACAAAGATAGCATCTAGGAAACAGTCATACAACTTTTCACCTTGGATTGTGTGGGTGTTGGGCAAACTGATCCCAGGACTCTGTTCCCCTCCCCTCCAGCCAGAGGTTCTGTAAGAGCCAGTATTGGCCACACTCTCTCTCCTCAGGCTTATCGCTGGGAGGACAGGAAGCCATTTTAGCCTCATCTCACTGTCCCAAAGGGCCTTGAGTTTAGGCTTTTATCATTGTCCCAAATATAATGCGAGATGCAGCTTCATGGAAGGAGACATGCTGACAAGATCAAAAGAAGAAGACTACTACTATGCCCCTCTCCCAGGCCATACAACAAGGACTGTATTATGAACCGACACTCTTACAAATCTTCTAGTTACCTTGTGAACACACAATTAAAAACCCATTGCTGTCGAGTCAATGCCGACTCATAGTGACACGATGGGACAGAGTGGAGCTCTACCATAGGGTTTCTAAGGCTGTAAATCTTTATGGAAGCAGACTGCCAGCCACATCTTTCTCCCGCAGAACAGCTGGTGGGTTTGAACCGCCAGCTTTCGGTTAGCAGCCAAGTGCTTAGTCATTGTGCCACCAGGGCTCCTGGAAGCACAATTACAGTATATCTCTGTGTGTTTACAAATATCAATCAGTTCAATGCAAATATGTTGCAAATATCACAATTTTCATTTATTCATTTTTAGAAATAAACGGGGAACCTCTCATCCTGTAAGGCATCTTGCTTCTCCCTCACCGCACCTACCCTTAGGAACCTGTCCATTTCAGCAGTTAGAGAAAAATATATAAAGAGAAAGAAAGAATAATAGTAAAAGTAAGACAAGGTATGATTTGACCAGCAGATGGCAACAAGAGACAAAGAATAAAATGTTCGCTTTCTCTTCCCCACCCCCCAACTTTGTCTGAAATCCTGGATGGAGGGGGGTTGCAGGAATGGGGGTGAAATCCAAACCACAAAAACTTAAACTCATAAAGTTAAGTGGATGCAGAACTTGCTGGAACAAGATTTACTGAGGACGATAGCCAGACAGCCAGCTCTATGGAAAAAGGCCACCTGGTAGAATTTTTACAAAGAATCTGGCTCTCTTTGGTGGCACCTACTAACTTGGTAACATGAATACTATTTGCAAAATAGCCAATAGATAAGATGAAAGAATGTGGTTTCCTTTTAATAAAATCCCATAGCTTGTACTCACTATAGATACCCTGATGGCATCGTGGTTAAGTGCTATGGCTACTAACTAAAAGGTCAGCAGTTCAAATCCACCAGGCGCTCCTTGGAAACTCTACCAGGCAGTTCCACCGTGTCCTATAGGGTCGCTATGAATCAGAATCAACTCGACAGCAATGGGTTTGGTTTGGTTTTAGTTTTATATTCACTATGAATGAGAGGGTTTCCTGGGCCTGGTGTGTCTGGCACCCAACACTAGGTATCTTAGGACTCACCTGATCAGGTGAGAAGAAATATGGGACACTGGAAAGTAGGGAGGTGGGCACTGTGGTCCAGGACTGAGTCTCTCACAGGCTATGAATTCTTGAGGTGTGCAAAAATGTGAACCCTGACACAAGAGATTTGGACCCTAAAGAAGACTGTAAGGGAAAACAGGAAAGGAAATAGTCGTGGTGAAAGGATTCTGTTTGGGAAATGTTTATTTGGAATCCTAGGCTGCAAGTGGTCTAATTAAAAATCCTGACAATAATATGGAGGGACAGTGGGGTTTTTGTGTCCATTTCAAGGACCCTAAATGGGGGACATTAGAGATTCAGTGATATAATTCTTGTCTTCTACATGGGAGACCCAGACTCAATTCCTGGGCAATGCACCTTATGCCCAGCCACCACCCTTCTATCAGTGGAGGCTTGCACGTTGCTATGTGCTCAACAGGTTTCAGAAGGGTTTCCAGACTAAGAGGGACTAGGAAGAAAGGCCTGGTGATCTACTTCCAATAATCAGTCAGCTAAAATCATATGGATCACAACAGTCTAATCTGCAACTGATTGTGGGGTGGTGCAGGACTGGGCAGCATTTTGTTCAGTAGTGCATGGGGTAGCCATGAGTTGAGGGCAAATTCGATGTCAGGTAACAACAAATAGTTGTGGCCATAAAGCTAGACAGTGCTGTGCTCAAATCCTGGCTCTGCCTCCTCCTGGCTTCCTTACCAGTAAAATGGTAACAATAATCCCTGGCTCGATTGTCAATCAGATTGGAGACAGTGTTCTCGACACAGTGGATGTACAATAGGGTGCAACAGAGAGGCTGGCCAATGGAAGCTCTTCTCCCCCATTTGTGGGCAGCCCCAAGGAACTTTTCCAAACTTCCCAGAATGTCCCAGGCATCTTCCAACTTCTTTACCACAAACTGTACTCTCATGAGCTTTGCTTATCAGATTTCCACTTGATATCTAAGATATTGATTTTCATTTATGAGTTGTTGTGAGTCCTCTGCCAGGTGAGATACATTTAAAGTGGAACATCTACTTAGATTCTGCCTTAACTTCAGTGAGTGACGACAGGAATTTCAGAGGCTGTTACGGACCAATGAAGGAATAGGGAGGGAGGCTCTTGACCAGGGTAGTGGTCCTTCAACCTTCAAATGACACCAGTGGTGATCGCCTGACTTGATACTTGTAGGCAGTCCTGATTATTACAGGGCATGGTTTGGGAAATCTACAATCACAGATGCTGGGGGAACAGAGCTGTGCTGCGGGCTTTTTATAGGAACGTTTATTGCTTCCAGTGGTGCCTACCTTGAGGTTGGTGTAATCATGGTGTTTAGCATAGCTCGGAAGCATGGTTTCTGCATTCAGCATCTACACTGTTTGCACTGAGCCAGAGAACTGCAAAAGTTATCTGATATTAGCATTCACTCATTTATCAGTCTGAAGTCTTTATCATGTCTCTGTTGGACTAATTTATTGCTTCCAAAAGGGGGTTTCTCTTGGACAATCTTTTTTTTTTTTTTTTAAATATATCAAGGGATGATTTTTTTTTTTTATATGCCCACGATTTTTATAAGTCTGAATCTTCTGGAGCAAGTCAGTGACAGCTCACTGGTAATGCTTACCTTCCACAGCCAGATTGGCAGAGACCAACCAGACACAAATAGACATTTCAAGGATGTGCCCTCTCCGTGCTCCACAGACTCAACAAGCTGCAAGAATATCTAGCTCTGTAACAGAGCCTTCCAAGAGAGCACAGACCTACACAGAAATGTGTTAGATTTGGAAATATTCAATCAGATATATCAACTCTGTCTGGGAGGTTATATAATCTGTTTGTTCACAGGGATTGACATCATGTTTGTAACCTCATTTATTCAGTGACTCATTCTTTCACTAAATATCCAGGTATCCCGTGGTAAAAAAAACCAAACCCACTGCTGTCGAGTCGATTCTGACTCATAGCGACTCTACGGGACAGAGTAGAACTGCCCCGTAGAGTTTCCAAGGAGCGCCTGGTGGATTTCCACTGCCAACCTCTTGGTGAGCAGCCATAGCACTTAACCATTTGCGCCACCAGGGTTTCCATCCTGTGGTAGAAAGCTTAAAAATATCTCCCAAGGATCCCCGCCTCCGGGCACTCAAGTCTTTGCGTAATCCCTTCCACTTGAATGTGAGCTGGACCTAGCAACTTGCTTTCAACAAAAAGAAGTGGGCAAAAGTGGTGAAATTTGGGAACGGATAAGTGTGTTGGATGAACAACATGACGAACATAAAATATCACTGAACTGTACCTGTGAACGTTGTAGAAATGGCAGATATTAGGTAGAGTTAGTTTAAATTCTTCTTTAGATGCTCGGTAGAATTTTCCAGTGAAGCCATTTGGGGCTGAAGATTTCTTTTGGGGGAGTTTTTCAATTACAAATTCAATTTCTTTCATAGTTACAGAGCTATTCAAATTATCTGTTTCATATTGGGTGAGTGTGGTAGTTTTTGGTTTTTCAGGAATAAGTCTATTCATCTAAACAACTCAAATTTATGTGTGTAGAGTTGTTCTCAGTATCCCCTTATTATCCTTGTGATGTCTGCAGGGTCTCAAACAGAGGGTGCCGATATCCTTTGTTTCATTCCTGGTATTTATAATTTGCATCTTCTCTCTTTTCCTTTGTCAGTCTTGCTATGGGATTGTCGATTTTATTGATCTTTTCAAAGACACAGGTTTTTGTTGCACTGATTTTCTCTACTGTTTTTCCGTTTTCAATTCCATTGATTCTGCTCTTATCCTTATTATTTTCTTCCTTCCACTTGCTTTGGGTTTAGTTGGCTCTTATTTTTCTAGGTTTTTGGGATGGTAGTTGTTGGGTGCTATCGATTTGATTCCAACTCATAGCAACCCCATATGACAGCTTTGAACTCCCCACAGGGTTTTTTTAGGCTGTGATCTTAATAGGAGCAGATCACCAAGTCTTTGTTTTGTGGAGCCACTAGCAGGGTTCAAACCATCAACCTTTTGGTTAGCAGCTGAGTACTTAACCTCTTCAGATGGTAGTTTATATTATTTATTTGAGACTTTTTTCTCTTTCCAAATGTATGTATTTAGTGTTATAGTCTTCTCTCTCAGCACAGCTTTAGCTGTGTTCAACAAACCTTGGTAATGTTGTATTTTCATTTTCATTCAGTTGAATGTATTTTTTAATTTCTCTTTGACTCACGGATTCTTTAGAAATGTGTTGTTTCCAAGTGTTTGGAGATTTTCCTGTTATCAGTCTCATTGATTTATAGATTGATTCCTTGTGGTCAGAAAACACACTTTGTGCGATTTCAATTGTTTTTTAATTTGTTGAGGTTTGTTTTATGGTTCAGGGTATGGTCTTTCTTGGTATATGTTCCAAGAGCACTTGAAAAGAATGGGTATACTGTTGCTGTTGGGTAGAATGTTTATAAATGTCAATTAGATCCTTTGCGTTGATGGCATTGTTGAGTTCTTTTTATCCTTGCTGATTTTCTGGTTAGTTGTTCTATCACTTGTTAAGAGAGGGATATATACATTTTAGGATTAGTATGTTTTCTTTGGAAACCGTGGTGGCATAGTGGTTAAGTGCTACGGCTGCTAACCAACAGGTCAGCAGTTCGAATCTGCCAGGCGCTCCTTGGAAACTCTATGGGGCAGTTCTACTCTGTCCTATAGGGTCACTATGGGTCAGAATCTACTCGACGGCATTGTTTTTTTTTTTTTTTTTTTTTATGTTTTCTTAATGGATTGACCTTTTTATCATTATATAATGTTCCACTCCGTCTTTGGTAATTTTCTTTTCTCTGACGTCTACTTTATCTGCTATTAACACAGCCACTCCTATTTTATTTTGATTAATGTTTGCATGGTATATCTTTTTCCATGTTTCTACTTTGAACCTGCCTACATCATTATATTTGATGTGACAGTAGAGAATAGACAGCATATAGCTGGGTCATGGTTTTTAATATACTCTGTCAATCTCTGCCTTTAATTGGTGTATATCCTCTGTTTCATTATTGATATTTAGGCAATTTACATTTAATGTAATTGTCAACATGTTAATGTTGAAGTGTGCTGTTATGGATTGAATTGTGTCCCCCCAAAATGTGTGTCAATTTGGCTAAGCCATGACTTCCAATATTGTGTGATTGTACTCCAATTTGTGATCTGATGTAATTTTCCTGTGGGTTGTAAATCCTAATCTCTGACTGTGGTTAATGAGGAAAGATTAAGTTATGTTAAAGTGTATTACAGTTGGGATGCAAAAGCCTTACTCAGGTCACAGCCCTGATCCAATGTAAGGGGAGTTTCCCTGGGGTGTGCCTGCATCACCTTTTATCTTACAAGAGATAAAAGAGAAAGAAGGGAGCAGAGAGATACAGATCGCATACCACCGAGAAGGAACTTGGGGTCCCTCCACTGAGAAGCTCCTAGACCAGTGGAAGATTGATGACAAGGACATCTTCTCAAAGAGAGAAAGCCTTCCCTGGGAGCTGGTGCCCTCAATTCAGACTTCTAGCCTCCTAGACTGTGAGAGAATAAATTTCTGTTTGTTAAAACCGTCCACTTGTATTTCTGTTACAACACCACTAGAAAACTAAGACATGTGCCATTTTAATTTTTGATTTGTTTGTTCTCTCTGTTTTTCATTTATCTGTTTTCATTTTCTTACCTTTGTGTGGATTACTTGAACATTTTTACAATTCTATTTTGACTTATCTGTAGTGTTTCTTTTTAATTAAAATTATATTTTATTGTGTTTTTGGTGAAAGTTTACACTAAGTTAGGTTTCCATTTGACAGTTTCCACACAAACTGATCAGTAACATAGTTACATTTTTTGCCTTGTGTCAGCATTCTCTTTAATTGTGTTCTGGTTGTTCTATTTCCAGTACTCTACTGTATACTGGGAAACCCTTGTGGCATAGTGGTTAAGTGCTATGGCTGCTAACCAAAAGGTCAGCAGTTCAAATCCGCCAGGTGCTCCTTGGAAACTCTATGGGGCAGTTCTACTCTGTCCTCAAGGGTCGCTGTGAATCGGAATCGACTCGACGGCAGTGGATTTGGGTTTTTTTTTTTTTTTTTTTTTGGTTTAGTGTATACTGTAGTACTACACTGTATAGTGCTTTCAAATGTATCTCTCGGTATAGTTTTTTTTTTTTAATGGTTGCTCGACATATTGCATTATGTGTGCATACCTTATCACAGTTTACTAGTGACGTGATTTTACTAGTTCAAGAGAAGTGTAGAACCTTACCTCCCTTTCCATTCTTTTACCCTTTCCTGTTTCAGATATAATTGTGATAAATATTTCCTCCATATATATCTAGGACCATGTCAAAGTCATAATTTTCACTTCCACCATCAAACATAATTCAGAAAGCTCACAAGAGGAGGAAAGTCTACTGTAAAGGCCTAAATTTTTGCTTACCGTGTTCTTCCTTCCTGACAGTCCAAAGTTTCTTATTTTATTATTTTCTTTCTGAAGAACTGCAGTTACCTATAATTTTAGAGTAGGTATACCAGCAACGAATTCTCATAGTTTTTCTTCATCTGGGAATGTTCTGGTTTCCCTTTCATTCCTGAAGGATGTTTTCACTGGGTATGGGTTTCTCCACCATAGATCTGTCAGTTTGTCATACTGTGGTGGCTTGAGCTGTTACCACGGTACTGGAAACTATGTCACCAATATTTTAAATACCAGCAAGGTCACCCATGGTGGGCAGGTTTAAGCAGAGCTTCCAGACTAAGACAGATTAGGAAGAATGACCTGGCAGTCTACTTCTGAAAAAACTGGACAGTGAAAAACTTATGGATAGCAGTGCAACATTGTCTGATATAGTCCTAGAAAATGAGCCCCTCAGGTTGGAAGGCACTCAAAATAAACTGGGGAAGATCTGTCTACTAAAGTACAGTTAACCTTAATGATGTGGATGGAGTAAAGCTTTTGGAACTTTCATTTGCCGATGTGACAAAACTCAAAATAAGAAGAAACAGCTGCAAACATCCATTAATAATTGGAATGTGGAATGTATGAAGTATGAATCTAGGAAAATGGAAGTTGTCAAAAATGAAATAAAATGTATAAACATTGATAACCTAAGCATTAGTAAGCTGAAATAGACTGGTATTGGTCATTTTGAATCAGATAATCATATGGTCTACTCTGACAGGAATGACAAATTGAAGAGAAATGACCTCTCATTCTTCATCAAAAAGAACATTTCAAGAACTATCCTGAAGTCAATGCTGTCAGTAATAGGATAATATCCATATCCCTACAGGGAAGACCAGTTAATATGAGTATTATTCAAATTTACACACCAACCACTAATGCCAAAGATGAGAAAATTGAAGTTTTTTCCTAACTTCCACAGTCTGAAATTAATCGAACATGCAATCAGAATGCACTGATAATTACTGGTGATTAGAATGCAAAAGCTAGAAACACATAAGAATGATCAGTTGTTGGAAAATATGATCTTAGCGATAGAAATGATGCCAGAGATCATATTATAGAATATTACAAGCACAACGACTTACTCATTGCAATACCTTTTTTCACCAACATAAATGGTGACTATACACATGGACCTCACCAGATGGAGTACACAGAAATCAAACCAACTACATCTGTGGAAAGAGACAATGGAAAAGCTCAATATCATCAGACAGAACAAGGCCAGGGGCCGACTGTGGAGCAGGCCATCAATTGCTCATAGGCAAGTTCAAGTTGGAGCTGAAGAAGATTTTAAAAAGTCCACAAGAGCCAAAGTATGACTTTGAGTATATATCCCACCTGAATTTAAAGACCATCTCAAGAATAGATTTGACAAATTGAACACTAATGATTGAAGACCAGACGAGTTCTTGGATGACATCAAAAACATCATACATGAAGAAAGCAAAAGGTCATTAAAAAGATAGGGAAGGAAAAAAAAGACCAAAATGGATGGCAGAAGAGACTCTGAAACTTGCTCTTGAATGTAGAGCAGCTAAAGCAAATGGAAGAAATGAAAAAGTAAAAGAGCTGAACAGAAGATTTCAAACGGCAGCTCGAGGAAACAAAATAAAGTATTATAATGAAATGTGCAAAGGCATGGAGTTAGGAAACCAAAAGGGAAGAACATGCTCAAAATTTCTCAAGCTGAAACAGCTGAAGAAAATATTCAAGCCTCAAGTTGCAACTTTGAAGGATTCTATTGGCAAAATGTTCAATGACACAGGATGCCTCAAAAGATAATGGAAGAAATACACACAGCCACTGTACCAAAAAGAATTGGTCAACATTCAACCACTTCAGGAGGTAGTACATGATCAAGAATCGATGGTTCTGAAGGAAGAAGTTCAAGCGGCACTAAAGGCATTGGCAAAAACCAAGGTTCCAGGAACTGACAGAATACCAATTGAGATGTTTCAACAGATACAACGCTGGAGGTGCTCACTCATCTATGCCAAGAAATTTGGAAGACAGTAAACCGGCCAACCACCTGAAAGAGGTCCATATTTGTGCCCATTATAAAGAAAGGTGATCCAACAGACAGAAACTATCAAACAATATTATTAATATCACATGCAAGTAAAATTTTGCTGAAGATCATTCAAAAGTGGTTGTAGCAGCACATCGACAGGGAACTGCCAGCAATTCAAGCTGGATTCAGAAGAGGATGTAGAACCAGGGATATCATTGCTGATGTCAGATGGATCCTGGCTGAAAGCAGAGAACACCAGAAGGATGTTTACCTGTGTTTTATTGACTGTGCAAAGGCATTCGACTGTATGGCTCATAACAAATTATGGCTAACGTTGAGAAGAATGGGAATTCCAGAACATTTAATTATGCTCATATGGAACCTGTACATGGACTAAGAGCCAGTTGTTGGAATAGAAAAAGGGGATATTGCATGCTTTAAAATCAGGGTTTTATCCTTTCCCCATATTTATTCAATTTGTATGCTGAGCAAACGCAGGAAGCATCAAAAGAAGATGGAAGGAATACACAGAGTCATTATACCAAAAAGAGTTGGTCGATGTTCAGTCATTTCAAGGAGTAGCATGGTACTGAAGGAAGAAGTCCACACTGCACTGAAGGCATTGGCGAAAAAGAAGCCTCCGAGAATTGACAGGATATCAACTGAGATGTTTCAACAAACTGATGCAGTGCTTGAGGTGCTCACTCGTCTATGCCAAGAAATGTGGAAGACAGCTTCCTGGCCAACTGACTGGAAGAGGTCCATATTTATGCTCATTCCAAAGAAAGATGATCTAACCAAATGTGGAAATTATACAACAGTATCATTAATATCACACGTAAGCAAAATATTGCTGAAGATCATTCAAAAGCAGCTGCAGCAGTATATAGTCTGGGAACTGCCTGAAATCGAGGCCGGACTCAGAAGATGATGTGGAACCAGGGATATCATTGCTGATGTCAGATGGATCCTGGCTAAAAGCAGAGAATACCAGAAAAATGTTCACTTGTGTTTTATTGACTATGCAAAGGCATTCAACTGTGTGGATCGTAACAAACTATGGATAACACTGAGAAGAATGGAAATTCCAGAACACTTAATTGTTCTCATGAGGAACCTTTACATAGATCGAGAGGCAGTTGTTCGGACAGAACAAGGGAATACTGCTTAGTTTAAAGTCAGGAAAGGTGTGCATCAGGGTTGTATCCTTTCACCATAACTATTCAATCTGTATGCTGAACGAATAATCCGAGAGGCTAGACTGTATGAAAAAGAACAGGCATCAGGACTGGAGGAAGACTCATTAAAAACCTGTGTTATGCAGATGACACAACCTTGCTTGCTGAAAGTGAAGAGGACTTGAAGCACTTACTGATGAAGATTAAAGTCCACAGCCTTCAGTATGGATTACATCTCAACATAAAACAAAAATCCTCACAACCGGACCAATAAGCAACATCACGATAAATGGAGAAAAGACTGAAGTTGTCAAGCGAAGTTGTCATTTTACTTGGATCCACAATCACCACCCATGGAAGCAGCAGTCAAGAAATCAAAAGACATATTGCATTGGGCAAATCTGCTGTGAAAGACCTCTTTAAACTGTTGAAAAGCAAAGATGTCACCTTGGCAACTAATGTGTGCGTGACCCAAGCCAGGGTTTTTTCAATTGCATCATATGCATGCAAAAGCTGGACAATGAATAAGGGAGACAGAAGAAAAATTGATACCTTTGAATTGTGGTGCTGTCAAAGAATATTGAATATACCGTGGACTGCCAAAAGAGTGAACAAATCTGTCTTGGAAGAAGTACATCCAGAATGCTCCTTAGAAGCAAAGATGGCGAGACTGCTTCTTACATACTTTGAACATGTTATCAGGAGGGATCAGTCCCTGGAGAAGGACATCTTGCTTGGTAAATAGAAGATCAGTGAAAAAGAGGAAGACCCTCAATGAGATGGATTGACACAGTGGCTGCAACAATGAGCTCAAGCGTAACAATGATTATGGGGATGGAGTAGGATCAAGCAGTGTTTCATTCTGTAGTGCACAGGGACCAACTCAACAGCACCTAACAACAACAACATGCTGAGTAAATAACGTGAGAAACTGGATATCTTAGTTATCTAGTGCTGCTATAACAGAAATACCACAGGTGAATGGCTTCAACAAACAGAAATTTAGTCTCTCAGTCTGGTAGACTATAAGTCTGAATTCAGGGTGCCAGCTCCAGGGGAAGGCTTTTTCTCTGTTGGCTTTGGATGAAGGTCCTTGTTGTCAATCTTACCCTGGTCTAGGAGCTTCTCTATGCAGAAACATCGAGTCCAAAGGACATGCTTGTCTTCCAGCACTGCTTCCTTGGTGATATGTGGTCCCCCTGTCTCCTTGCTCACGTCTCTCTTTTATATCTCAAAAGAGACTAGCTCAAGGCAATTCAATCTTGTAGCTTGAGTCCTGCCTCGTTAGCATAACTGCCAATAATCCCAGCTCATCAACATCATAGAGATAGAATTTACAACACATAGCAAAATCACATCAGATGACAACATGGTGGACAATCACACAATACTGGGAATCATGGCCCAGCCAAGTTGACAGATATATATATATATTACTTTAGATGAAGGTTTGCAGAAAGAACTAGCTTCTCACTAAACAGTTAGTACACAGAATTTTTTATGACATTGGTTAACAACCCTACGACATGTCAACACTCTCCCTTCTTGACCTTGGGTTCCCTATTACCAGCTTTCCTATCCCCTCCTGCCTTCTCATCATTGCCCTTGGGCAAGTGTGCCCCTTTAGTCTCATTTTGTTTTATGGGCCTGTCTAACCTTTGGATGAAGGGTGAACCTCAGGAGTGACTCCATTACTGAGCTAACAGCGTGTCCAGGGGCCATACTCTCCAGGATTCTCCGGTCTCTGTCAGGCCAGTAAGTCTGGTCTTTTTTTCCGTGAGTTAGAATTTTGTTCTACATTTTTCTCCAGCTCTGTCCGGGACCCTCTATTGTGATTCCTAAATTGACAGATATCTTGGGAGGATACAATTCAATCCACGACACTGGGCTATATGAAGAAGAACATGGCATCAAGATTGGAGGAAGACTCGTTAACAATCTGTGAAGTGAAGAGGATTTGAGGCAATCACTGATGAAGTTCAAAGACTACAGCCTTCAATATGGATTGCACCTCAACATAAAGAAAACAAAAAGTCTCACAACTGGGCCAATAGGCAACATCATGATAAATGGAGGAAAGATTGAAGTTGTCAAGGATTTCATTTTACTTGGATCCACAATCAACACGCATGGAAGCAGCAGTCAATAAATTAAATGACGTATTGCATTGGGCAAATCTGCTGCCAAAGACCTCTTTAAAGTGTTAAAAAGCAAATATGTTATTTTGAGGACTAAAGTGTGCCTGACCCAAGTTGTGGTGTTTTCAATCACCTTATATGCATGTGAAAGCTGGACAATGAATAAGAAAGACTGAAGAAGAATTGACCCCTTTGAATTATGGTGTTGGCAAAGAATATTGAATTCTATAAACAGTGTGGGCACAGTGTCTGATCTCCTCTAACTTCACAAGGGAGAAGGAAAATCAAGATCAACAGCCCAAAGGTGATTCCTATGAGGCAGAGGTCAGGTCCCTCTCATGGCACCCTCTACTTCTCTACTGGGTTCGATAATCCATTGCAATGGCCACACAGAACTTACAGACCATACTTACCATTATGGGGTTTATTAGGGAAGTAACAGGTTACAATTGAGGTTGAGGAATGCTCAGGATACAGTCCTTCCATCAGGACAGCCCCTTCCCAGTCATACTCACAGGTATGCCTCTCCCTGGCCCTCAGTCTCTGCCCAAAGGCATTCATCTTTCTCTGTATGTGGGCCAGGAAGCCCACTGCACTATCTCCTGTGGGAATCTCTTGCCGGTCTGTGCTACCTTGGTGGTGGTGAGCTCTTCTCTCCCACCTCTAGGGTGACTCATTTCAAACCCTGCAGGATGGCGAAACTGATCGTTCCCTTTGGTGGGCCACATTTACCCTCTTACACATTACCGCCCGATCACTTGAGTGGGAGTTACAAGGCCATGTCTAGAAAAGCCACACAAAAGAGATCCATCACACCATAGAATATACCATGATCTGCCAGAAGAACGAACAAGTCTATCTCAGAAGAAGTACAGCCAGAGTGCTCTTTTGAAGCAAAGATAGTAAGACTTCGTCTCATATACTTTGGACATGTTACCAGGAGGGACCAGTCCCTGGAGAAGTACATCATGCTTGGTAAGGTAGAGGATCAGTGAAAAAAACAGGAAGACCCTCAATGATTGCCACAGTGGCTACAACAACGGGTTCAAACATGGCAACGATTGCAAGGATGGTGCAGGACTGGGCAGTATTTTGTTCTGTTGTGTATATGAGTCAGAACCAACTCGACATCACCTAACAACAACAAATAGGAGTTTGGGTTGACAGTTCTTTTCTTTCAGCACTTGAAAAATGTTGTGACACCTCAGTCTTACCTCTGTGATTTTTGATGAGAAATCTACAATCATTCCAACAGTTTTTCCCCATGAGGTAAATTGCCATTGCTGTGTTGCTACTTTCAAATTTTTTTGTTTGTCTTTAGTTTTCAGAAGTTTGTCTATGATTTATCTTGGTGTGATGTGTATCCTCTTTGGGGTTCACTCGTGTTGAATCTGTGGGTTTATGCCTTTTGCCAAATTTGGGAAGTTTTCAGGTATCATTTCTTTGAGTGCTTTTTCAGCCTCATTTTCTTTTTCTTCTCTTTACAGAACTACAATGACGTGATTGTTAGATCTTTTGTTATAGTCTGATTATGTTTACCATAAGAAATGTCATTCTGATAAAGTGCAGGGATGGAGTTTATAAATTTTCTTACAGGCCTAGCTAGGCGTTGTCTCCAGCATGTACGCAACATGAAGTTCATGCTCACTGTGAATGTTCTCTCACAATGTAGTGACCTTTCTATCTGTGCTCCCGTGTTCTTCTCTTTATTAAAGGCAGGTTGCAATTTTGCAGCATTTAATGGACTTTTTCTTTGTGAAAGAAAAATCTATAAAGGAGATATAGAAAAGGCAAGTTGAGACTTGGAATAATGGAAACAGTTTTTAGAGAAAAAAGATCAAAGTGGTAAAAGATTAAATGTAGTGCTTTGATAAAAACCTGGTTCTGAACATAATATTCCCTCAAAGAGACTTGAAGAAAAATAAAACGGTGCTCAAAATTCCTGATGCAGCCTTAACAGTGAATGATTTCCACTTGATTAACAGCTGGAAAGCCCTGTTATGGAAGCAATTTGCATCTCCTTAACTGAAGATGAGTGTTTGCAACTGAACAGATTTATTAGTATTTACAAAGGTGACCAGCTACATCACTTGCATAAATCCTGGTCCCTGCATTTGCCACCCAGCCAAAATAAATCCTCCTTGATTGACAGGCTTGGAGTTTAATGGGCGCTCCTGGAACATCCTTGAGAGGGCCTCCCAACCCCCAGAGTGCCTCCCAAGTCTCTAAACTTCCTCTGTGTTAACACCTCTCAAACTTTGCTGATATTCTTGTTGAACATCTGTCTTCCCAGAGAGAGTCTGTGCTCTGTGAGTTTTGACACAAATCCCGTCTTGTTTACTCAGTCCCAGCATCTGGCACACGGGGGACACTCAATAAATGTTTGTCTAATTAATATACGAACAAACAAGATCTCTCTGTGGGTGTAGAAGAGTCTGTTGTTATGTTGTTAACTACTGTCGAGTTATCCCCAACTCATGACAACCCCATGCACAACAGAACGAAACACCGCCCAGTCTTGTGCCATCCCCGCGACTGCTTGCAGAATGACCAGTTGTGAAACGATCAGTTGCGGATTGGATTGTTGTGATTCATAGGGTTTTCATTGGCTGATTTTTCAGAAGTGGATTGCCAGGACTTTCTTCCTAGTCCATCTTAGTCTGAAATCTCCAGTAAAACCTATTCTGCATCATAGCAACACACCCGCCTCCACTAAGAGATGGGTGGGGCCTGCACATGAGGTGCATTGGCTGGGAATCAAATCCACGTCTCCCGCACGGAAGGTGAGAATTCTGCCACTGAACCACCAACGCCTCAAAAAATTATCTACCCAATCCAAGCTATATGTCATTCATTTCATAGCTTATTCCAAAAAATATTTATTGAATTTCCACCGTGTGCCAAGTGTTTGACACTGAAAGTGCAAGAAAAAAAAAAGATATTATTTGTTTTCCAACCAGGAACTCCCAGGGAAACACCATATCAGATCTGTGCTCCTGTGTGTTGGCTTGTGTTCCCACATGTTCCCCTAGATTAGTGGTCAGCGAACCATGGCCATTGAGTCGAATTGGGCTGCCGCTTTTTTAAAAATAGCATTTTGTTTGAGCACAATCACACTCATTAGTTTATATATTGTCTATGGCTTTTTTTTTTTTTTTATGGCTACTTTCATGCTACAATGGCCTACAATGCTGAAAATATTTACTATCCAGCCATTTACAGAACATTTTTGCCAATTCCTACCCTAAATCAATAATTGGGGATATATCTGATATACATTCCCTTTGGCCTGGAAACACCTGCAGTGTCAGACAGGCAAGGTCATGGCTCAAGGTGATTGGGGGAAGGAGGGTGGTAGCGGGGAATTTAATCGATAGCCAAATATAAGTATTTGTCTAAAAAATTCTGGTCATATATCAGTGTTAACCAAAGTCCCTGAATTCATTGGAATGTCTTCTATTTGTATTAAAGCACACAGAATCTGTTGCCTATAGTCAGAGTTTAGGAGAATTGTTTGGGCTCCATCATTTAGTGGTTGCAGACACTTTATGTTTAGGCATGTTATGTAAAGCTCACATCCCACTGGCCTTGAGTTTGGAGCATGCTTGGTAAATTCAAAAAACAGCCAGGGAGACAGTGTGACTGGAGGGGGAAGTGAGAGGGAATGCAGTGGGAAATAAGATCAGAGAGCTAAAAGGGGGATGAGGAGCAGGCTGCTGAAGGGACTTGAGTTTGAACTCTGAATGAGACAGGACCTTTTGGAGGGTTTTGCTCTGACTTGTGTTTTGAGATGATCACTCTGGTGACAAGTGGGGATTAGACTGTAAAGGAACAAGGGTGGAAGTAGGGTCATCAGTAGGGAGACTGTTTAAATGATCCAGGTGATAGTGATATTGGCTGAGATCAGGGAGGTAGTGGTGGAGGTATAAGTAGTCAGATTCTGAACTTTGGAGGAAGAACCAATAGGAGTTTCTGATGGTAGCAAGAAGAGAAGAATCAAGGAAGGCTTCAAGGCTTTTGACCTGAGCAACTGGAAGAATAGAGTTGCTATTGACTGAGATGAGAAAGCTTGGAGGAGAATCAGACTTGGGGTGATATCAAGAGATCATTTTAGATATGTTGAGTCTGACATGCCTTGTTTTTTTCCAAAGTGTCATCCCCCTCCCTTGAAGTACTCTCATTCTCAAACCAGGACCTCCAAGTTCTGATTTCTAGGCCTGTCCCACTCATTTTCCTTCATCAAACCCCACCACCACCACCACCAGAGATAGCATATACCATTATGATTGAAAGTATGGACAGGCTCTGTCATTTTCTAGCTGCATGGCCTTGGGAAAATTACTTAACTTCTCTGAACTTCAGTTCCCCCATTTGTAAAATAGGAAAAACAGTAATTGCCTTCCTCAAAGGGTTGTTGTGAAGATTAAAAGAAATAGTATATGAAAAACTAGCAAGCGCACAGTAAGTGTTGGCTACCTGGTTATATCCCAGGTTTCAGGCTCATAGGTGGGGAGCAGGGGAGAATAAAAAAGCTACTCCTCCAAACCCATAACCCAGTTTTCTGAATGCCTGGCCTCCCTATGCCCACATGTCTCAGTCCCTGAGCCTGGACTACTGCCTTTCTTTTTGCCTTCCTTCTTTTTCCTTTCTTCCAGAGCAGAAAACTTCCGTTGCCCAGTCCCCTTGTTGAGGAGGTTTAACTCACCTCACTCTTTGACGAGTGGTCAAGCTCTTCTGCTCTGGAGTCAAACAAGCCTTGATATGAACACCAGCCACTGCTCTGCTGTATGGTCAAACACTTCTCTCACACTCTTGGACTCAGTTTCCTACAAAATGGGCATATTAGTAGCACCTTCCTCTGAGCATTGATTATGTAAATTTGATGGGACAATGTTTTCACTGCTTTGTCATCAAGCTGGACAGTTATATCTTGTGGAAAAGAAAAAGATAAAGTCAAAGTTTCTTTTTTGTGGTTTAAAAGCTGCGTCTAAATGCAATTCCCTAAGATGTGTTTTAAGCAGGTACATAACAGTTTCCTGTGAAAATACCTTTGAAAAAGACCCGTTGTTTGCATGTTAGCATTCCAGTGTATTTGTTAATAAAACTAGTTTCTGATTTTATAGTCACACTTGGATGTATGAGACACAAAACTCAGGAGTGGGAAAAGAAAAACTATCTATTATCATCATGAGAATTCACATATCCAGAGCAAAATGTTTTTGCTTGAGAAATTTCTAATCAAGGCATCCTTGGTGTTAATTTTTCTTACATTTGCAGCCCAAGTGCCTATCTCACCAAATGCCTTTTAATTCTTCTTAAGGAGATGCTGTTTCCAACGATTATCTGATCCCTCACCCTGGAGAGAAGTCTGCACAGAGCTCATAACGAGGCATCCTCCTTGAGCTTGGATCTGGTTCTCTAAATTAACAGAAGCGCTTCAGCAAAGCAACGTGGAATTATGTAGCGGAAGCCACAAAGATGTCAGAAATTCTTTTCCTAAGTGTTTATACTAAGGAAATAACATACGAGTAAAAAAAAAAAAAAAAAAAAGCAAAAGCTATATGCAAAAAGATGCTTTCTGCAACCTTACCTAACAACAAAAGAAAAGTAAAAACATGAGAAATGTATTAATTGCACAACAATATGGGGATACTGTATGGTAAGTTACAGAATATTGCACAGACATTAAAAATTATAAATCCAAAGCCTTCGGAAATACAGAAAATGTTTTTGATGTAATGTTAAGTGAAAAAGCAGAACCCAAAATAAAATTTGCTTTGTGGTTTCAGGTGCATAAATGTTTATGTGTGGATAAGTAGGGCTACATAACGTGCAAAAAGGAAATTACTGCTTCGGGCTGTAATTCCCCTCAAAATATTTGTGGATGGTGTTGCTCTGTCAATTTTTCAATAAAAATGTTTAAAATAATTACATAAACTGCACACACCAAAGATGTGGACTCCCTAAGGCTGGGCGAAATGATATACTTTTATATTCACCGCTTACAAAATGCCTCCTTCCGTTGCTTGGGCACAGTTATAGGTCACCTGCTGACATTTGTCTTCTCACTTGAGGCAGGAAACTGCTGCTGCTGACTGGAAAATCTTCAATACATGACTCACAGACACCAAAACATCCAAACAGACATCACTAGAGCTAGAAGCACTCGATGCTTCCACCCAGAATTTTACAATGATTGATTTCCTGTCCAGAGAAACTGTGTCTGGGTGACAGAAGAAGTTTGACTTACTTCCCTTTACCTATAGGAACCATATGACCTATGCTTTTGAATAATCAGTCCTTTAAGCCAAGCTAGGCTTGTAAAATTCATTTTCCTTGCCCTGTGGTATATTCATTCATTTACTCACTGAGCTTTTATGAAACAACTTTCCTGTGTCCAGCATCTGGACACAGGAAGAATTAAAATGTATAAGAATTAAGTGAACCATTAAAATGCATAAGAAATTATCAAGGAGCTCAAAACCTAATTAGGAAAGATAGGCGCATCTTCAATTTCATATGTTATGATAAATTCTTGGTTTCATCATCCGTGAAATGGAGAGAATTCCTAACTTACAGAGTTAAAAGACCCCCACGTGTCTGTCAGTTTGTCGTACTGTGGGGGCTTGTGTGTTGCTATGATGCTGGAAGCTATGCCACCGGTATTCAGATACCAGCAGGGTCACCCATGGAGGACAGGTTTCAGCTGAGCTTCTAAGAAATACTAGAAAGAAGGACCCGGCAGTCTACTTCTGAAAAGCATTAGCCAGTGAAAGCCTTATGAATAGCAGTGGAACATTGTCTGATATAGTGCTGGAAGATAAGCCCCCCAGGTTGGAAGGCACTCAAAAGATGACTGGGGAAGAGCTGCCTCCTCAAAGTAGAGTCGACCTTAATGACGTGGATGGAGTAAAGCTTTTGGGACCTTCATTTGCTGATGTGGCCTGACTCAAAATGGGAAGAAACAGCTGCAAACATCCATTAATAATCGGAACCAGGAATGTACGAAGTATGAATCTAGGAAAATTGGAAAATGTCAGAAATGAAATGGAACGCATAAACATCGATACCCTAGCCATTAGTGAGCTGAAGTGGACTGGAACTGGCCATTTTGAATCAAACAATCATATAGTCTACTATGCTGGGAATGACAGCTTGAAGAGAAACGGTGTTGCATTCATCGTCAAACAGGATGTTTCAAGATCTATCTTGAACTACAACACTGTCAGTGATAGGATAATATCCATATGCCTACAAGGAAGACCAGTTAATACAACTGTTATTCAAGTTTATGCACCAACCACTAGGGCCAAAGATGAAGAAATAGAAGATTTTTATCAGCTGCTACAGTCTGAAATTGATCGAACACGCAATCAAGACGCATTGATAATTACTGGCGATTGGAATGCAAAAGTTAGAAACAAAGAAGAAGGATCAGTAGTTGGAAAATATGGCCTTGGTGATAGAAACAATGCCGAAGATCGAATGATAGAATTTTGCAAGACCAACAACTTCTTCATTGCAAATACCTTCTTTTACCAACATAAATGGCGACTATACACATGGACCTCACCAGATGGAACACAAACAAATCAAACTGACTACATCTGTGGAAAGAGACGATGGAAAAGCTCAATATCATCAGTCAGAATGAGGCCAGGGGCTGAATGTGGAACTAGACCATCAATTGCTCATATGCAAGTTCAAGCTGAAACTGAAGAAAATCAGAGCAAGTCCACGAGAGCCAAACTATGACCTTGAGTATATCCCACCTGAATTTAGAGACCATCTCAAGAATAGATTTGATGCACTGAACACTAGCGACCAAAGACCAGACGAGCTATGGAATGACATCAAGGACATCATCCATGAAGGAAGCAAGAGGTCATTAAAAAGACAGGAAAGAAAGAAAAGACCAAGATGGATGTCAGAGGAGACTCTGAAACTTGCTCTCAAATGTCGAGCAGCTAAAGCAAAAGGAAGAATTGATGAAGTAAAAGAACTGAACAGGAGATTTCAAAGGATGGCTCAAGAAGACAAAGTATTATAATGACATGTGCAAAGAGCTGGAGATGGAAAACCAAAAGGGAAGAACAAGCTCGGCATTTCTCAAGCTGAAAGAACTGAAGGAAAAATTCAAGCCTCGAGTTGCAATAGTGAAGGATTCCATGGGGAAAATATTAAACGATGCAGAAAGCATCAAAAGAAGATGGAAGGAATACACAGAGTCATTATACCAAAAAGAATTAGTCGATGTTCAAACATTTCAAGAGGTAGCGTATGATCAGGAACCGATGGTACTGAAGGAAGAAGTCCAAGCTGCCCAGAAGGCATTGGCAAAAAACAAGGCTCCAGGAATTGATGGAATATCAATTGAGATGTTTCAACAAATGGATGCAGCACTGGAGGTGCTCACTCATCTATGCCAAGAAGTATGGAAGACAGCTTCCTGGCCAACTAACTGGAAGCGATCCATATTTATGCCTATTCCCAAGAAAGGTGATCCAACCGAATGTGGAAATTATAGAACAAAGTCATTAATATCACACACAAGCAAAATTTTGCTGAAGATCATTCAAAAATGGCTGCAGCAGAATATCGACAGGGAAGCCCCAGAAATTCAGGCCGGTTTCAGAAGAGGATGTGGAACCAGCAATATCATTGCTGATATCAGATGGATCCTGGATGAAAGCAGAGAATACCAGAAGGATGTTTACCTGTGTTTTATTGACTATGCAAAGGTATTCAACTGTGTGGATCATAACAAACTATGGATAACACTGAGAAGAATGGGAATTCCAGAACACTTAATTGTGCTCATGAGGAACCTTTACATAGATCAAGAGGCAGTTGTTTGAACAGAACGAGGGGATACTGACTGGTTTAAAGTCAGGAGAGGTGTGGGTCAGGGTTGTGTTCTTTCACCATACCTTTTTTTTTTTATTCAATGTGTATGCTGAGGAAATAATCCAAGAAGCTGGACTATATGAAGAAGACTGGGGCATCAGGATTGGAGGAAGACTCATTAACAACCTGTGTTATGCAAATGACACAACTTTGCTTGCTGAAAGTGAAGAGGACTTGAAACACTTACTAATGAAGATCAAAGACCACAGCCTTCAGTATGGATTACACCTCAACATAAAGACAACAAAAATCCTCACAACTGGACCAATGAGCAACATCATGATAAATGGAGAAAAGACTGAAGTTCTCAAGGATTTAATTTTATTTGGATCCACAATCAAAAGTCACGGAAGCAGCAGTCAAGAAATCAAAAGACGCATCGCATTGCATAAATCTGCTGCAAAGGACCTTTTTAAAGTGTTGAAGAGCAAAGATGTCACCTTGAAGACCAAGGTGCACCTAACCCAAGCCATGGTATTTTCAATCGCATCATATGCATGTGAAAGCTGGACAATGAATAAGGAAGACCAAAGAAGAATTGACACCTTTGAATCGTGGTGTTGGCGAAGAGTATTGAATATACCATGGACTGCCAAAAGAATGAGCAAATCTGTCTTGGAAGAAGTGCGGCCAGAATTCTCCTTAGAGGCAAGAATGGAGAGACTGCGTCTTACATACTTTGGGCATGTTGTCAGGAGGGATCAGTCCCTGGAGAAGGACATCATGCTTGGCAGCGTACAGGGTCAGTGGAAAAGATGAAGACTCTCTACGAGGTGGATTGACGTAGTGGCTGCAACAATGAACTCAAGCATAGCAACGATTGTAAGGATGGCTTGGGACCGGGCAGTGTTTCTTTCTGTTGTGTATACAGTCACTATGAGTCAGAGCCGACTCGACAGCACCTAGCAACAACAGAGTTAAAAGAGAATTTCTTGAGATGGCACAGGTAAAAAGCCCCTGGAAAATCAAGGAAAAAATAAAAAAACAAACCAATTGCTGTCAAATTGATTCTGACTCATGGTAAACCTGTGTGTTGCAGAGGAGAACTGTGCTCCATAAGGTTTCAAGGCTGTGACCCTTCAGAAGCAGATTGCCAGGTCTTTCTTTTGATGCACCTCTGGGTAGATTTGAACTGCTAACCTTTAGGTTAGTAGTTGAGCACTTAACCATTTGCACCACCAGGGACACTTGGGAAATTGATAATGCTCAGTAAGTGTTCATTTTCTTCCTATTTACATTGTGCTTGAAATTCTGTGGTGGTAATTCTAACATAGAAGAAGAACCAAATTCCTGGGATTTTGCTAAAGACAGGCAGGAAAGGCTCCTCAAAAGCAGCTACACTCATACTGGGCTCACAAAGATGGTGGGTTTTCACCAGGGGGAAGAGAGGTGACAGGAACTCTCCAGACAGAAGGAAGCAGTGTCACAAGTATGGGGCTGGGAGGTTACCTGCTGCACTCACACCCCTCCATGAGTATAGATAGCTCTATCATGCTTCATGGAAACCCTGGTGGTGTACTGGTTAAGAATTTGGCTGCTAACCTAAGGGTCGGCAGTTCGAATCCAACAGGTACTCCTTGGGACCTCTATGGGGGCAGTTCTACTGTGTCCCATAGGGTTGCTATGGGTCGGAATTGACTCGATGGCAATGGGTTTGGGTATCATGTTTCACTAGCTTGGAGTTCAAAATTAGGTTACAATCTTTTCAGCATTCAAATTAAATGCCCCAGAGTCCCCAGTCTCACATAGAGTGAAAATGAAGGTCCCAAGGTGGCAAAAAAAAGTTTACGCTTGACTAAGGAGTCCTGTTGACACAATGGATAAGTGTTGGGTTGCCAACCCAAAATGCTGGCAGTTGGAACCCACCAATGGGACAGCTCTACTTTGTCACATGGGGTTGCTGAGTCAAAATCGACTGAACAGCACCTAATAATAGCCAACCTAAGGATTAGAAGTTCAAACCCACCCAATGGCAGGAGGTAGGGTGGGTATCTACTTCCATTAAGATTACAAACAAGGGAGGTGGAGCCAAGATGGCAGGCTACTCAGATGCACTAAGCAATTCCGCTGCAACAAAGGCCCAAAAACCTAAGTAAAACAGATAGAGATATCAGTCCTAGAACCCTGAACCTTAAATGAAGGGATAAAGTATAAGATTGAAAGTCACTGAGGAGAAGAAACTGATAGAAAATGGGGAAGGAATAGAAATACAGAGTGGCTGTTCCTGGCCAAACAGGGCACAGCATGGCCGTCTTTGAATAAAGCCAACAACTCCACAAACGAAAAGGATCTTCCATGAATTCCCAGTAGGACATAGAGGTACTCAGGAGACACATCCAGGACTAAGCAAAACTACCTTTGCTGTCTACAACTGAGGGAGAAGCCCAGACTCTCTCACCCAGTAACCACGGGAGCACAATCCTGCAACTCTCACCTTTCTGGTGAACCCATCTCAGGAACCTCAACCTCTAGGAAGAACAGTACCAATCCACCCTTTCGCCCTCTTCCATCTAGCGCCTTCTGTCCCTGCCTTCACCCCACCTCCTATCTCTCTTCTTCACCCTTCCACTTGCTGCCCTAAGAGGATCTGGCCCTGATGCCAGGGCATTCCCTGCCAGTGCCAGACCCTTCCCAACACCCGTCACAGCCCCAGAAGAATCCAGCCAGGACCCCGGCCCCTCCCCACCAGCCCTGGACCCTTCCCACCACCCACCATGGCCCCAAGGGGACTTGGACCAGAACTCCAGGCCCCACCCACTGGCTCTGGACATTCCCCCGCCCCCCCCCCCCCGCCCCGGTCTCCTGCCATGGCTCCTAAAGGAACCAGCCTGGACCCCAGTCACCCCCCTGCCAACTCAGGATCCTGCCCTCAGCAACTCTCCATGGTCCCATTCCAGCCCCTAGCCTTGTTCACACCACAGAAAAATGACTTATCTCCACTCCTTCCCCCTGCTGAACCTGCCCTGCTCCACCATAGCTGAAAGACCAGCCCTGCACACCTAGACAAGGTGGTGAGAAATATCACGTCCAAGGACTAGCAAGCAACAAAGCGAGCCCACCAACCCACTCAGACATAACAAAAAAAAAAAAACCCCAAAAAGCAGGACAAAACAAACTTACAATTCATAAATAAATAAAATTACACCTGAATGTCTTAGAAACAGCAGACAATATCAAAACTTACTAAAAAAAAAAAAAAAGGACAAGATGACTCCAATAAGTGACCATAATAAAGCACCAGTTAATCTTCCAGGAGAAGAAAAGCACTGGAACTACCTAACAAGGACTTCAAAGTCTAAGATTCAGGGCTCTCCAAGAGGTAACAAAGGAGATCAAGGAAACACATGACATACGGAAAACACAGACAAAACCAACCAAAACGTAGAGAAAATCAAAGAAAACACAAAGTAATAGAATAATTAGAGAAAATAATACAAGAACACAATGTCAAAATAAATAAACAATTAGAAATCACACAAAAACAATTAGAAATCCAAAAGGCAAACAAAATTTCAGAAATGGACAGAGCAATAGAAGGTTTTAGGAGCAAATTGAAACAATTGAAGGTAGAAGCAGTGAAATCAAAGACAAATCCACAAATGCCACTTTGTTTAAGGAAAAATCAGAGAAAAGAATGAAGAAAACCTAAGGACTATGTGGTATACAGCCAAAAGCAAAAATTTGTGCACGATCAGTTTCAGAACGGGGAGAAAACGGAAAACACGGAGAGGATAATTAAAGATTTGCTGACAGAAAACTTCCCTAATATTATGAAAGATGAAAAGCTGACCATCCAAGAAGCTTAATGGACCTTACGTAGGATAGACCCCAAAAGAAAGCTACCAAGACATATCATAATCACACTCGCCAAATCCAAATCCAAAGAAAGAATCCTGAGAGCAGCTAGAGAAAAATGAAAAGTCTCATAAAAAGGGAAAACAATAAGATTGAACTCTGATTACTCGGCAGAAACTGTGCAGGCAAGAAGGCAATGGGATGACATACACAAAACCTTGAAAGAAAAAAATTGCCAACCAAGAATAATATAACCTGAAAAACTCTAAAATATGATGGCAAGATTAGGACATTTCCAGATAAACAGAAATTAAAGGTATTTGTAAAAACCAAATCAAACTTACATGAATTATTAAAGGGAGTACTTTGGTTAGAGAAACAACATCAGACGATAACCTGAATCTAGGACACAGGTCAGTATCAGCCAAATACCAACCTCGGTCATGAATTCTCAAGGATAAAGTAAAACTAAAAGATTAATAACAGGGGACTAGAAACATCAATCTGTAAATGATGACAATGTCAGAAAAATAAAAGGGGGAATACATGCTGTAAATATAGAGATTTCAAATGAACAGGAAGTCAAGTAATAAAATACTGATTCAAACTTAGGAATATAAGGGTAAATTTCAAGATAACCACAAAGAAAGTTAACAAACCTACTCATCAAAATAAAGAAGAAAAACATAAAGTCTTAGTAAACACTAAATCAACAATAGTGAAAGAAATGAAAAGAAATTTCACAAACAAAGGAACTCAGTAAAGCAGAGTAAGAGGAACAAAGAAAAGTCAGCACCACAAAAAAAAAGGACTACAAAATGACAACAATAAACTCACAACTATTGATAATCACCTGAATGTTAAATGGCTTAAATGCACCCATAAAGAGACGGAGAGTGACAGAAAGGATAAAAAAAGACATGACCCATCAATGTGCTGCCTAGAAGAGACACAACTTAGACACAAAGACAGATATATATTAAAAATCAAAGAATGGAAAAAAATATATCAAGCAAATAGCAAACTAAAAAAAACAGGAGAAGCAATACTAATCACAGATAAAACAGACATTCAGGCAAAACCTACCATATAAGACAAGGAAGGACATTATGATATAATGATTAAAGGAACAATCTACCATAATGACATAACCATAATAAATATTTATGCACTGAACGACAGTGCTTTAAAACACAGAGAAGAAATTGATGATTCCACAGTAATAAAAAGAGACTTCAACACACCACTATCAGTGAAGGATAAAACGTCTAGAAAGAAACTCAGCAAAGATACAGAAGATCTAAAGGTCACAATCAACCATCTTGACCTCTTAGACGTATATAGATCAGAGCAAAAATAAATGAAATAGAGAATAGAAAAAACAATAAGACCAAAAACTTGTTCTTTGAAAAAATCAACAAAATTGACAAACCATTGCCCAAGCTGACAAAAGAAAAACAGGAGAGGACATAAATAACGCAAATAAGAAATGAAATGCTGGACATTACAACAGACCCAACTGAAATAAAAAGGATCATAAAGGAGTACTATGAAAAACTATACTCTGACAAATTTGAAAACCTAGAGGAAATTTCTAAAAACACTCTACCTACCTAAACTAACACAAACTGAGGTAGAAAATCTGAATAGACCCACAACAAGAGACTGAAAAGGTAGTAAATAAACTCCCAAACAAAAAAGCCCTGGCCCAGATGGTTTCACCAGAGAATTCTACCAAACATTCAGAGAAGAGCTTGCACCAGTGTTACTCAAACAATTTGAGAATATAGAAAAGGAAGGGATACTTCCAAATTTGTTCTATGAAGCCAGCATAACTCTGATACCAAAACCGGGCAAAGACACCACAAAAAAAGAAAATTACAGACCAATATCTCTAATGAATATAGATGCAAAAATTCTCAAAAAAAGTCTAGCCAGTAGAATTCAGCACCACATTTAAAAAAAAAAAAAATACACCATGACTAAGTGGGATTCATACCAGATATGCAAGGATGGTTCAACAATAGAAAATCAATCAACATAATCCACCACATACGTAGAACAAAAGAATCACATGATCATTTCAATCAACACAGAAAAGGCATTTGACAAAGTCCAACACCCATTCCTGATAAAAACTCTCAATAAAATATGCATAGATGGGAAATTCCTCAACATTATAGAGGGCATCTGTACTAAACCAATGACCAACATCATTCTCAATGGAGAGAGACTGAAAATATTTCTTCTGAGAACAACAACAACAGAAAGATGCCCTTTATCACTACTCCTACTTAACATTGTGCTGGAAATCCTATCTAGAGCAATACAGCAAGAAAAAGAAATAAAGGGCATCCGAATTGGTAAGGAAGAAGTAAAACTATCCCTATTCACTGATGATATGATACTATACATAGAGAACCCAAAAGACTCCATAAGAAAACTACTGCAACTAATAGATTCATCAGAAATAGCAGAAACATACAAAAATCAGTTGGATTCCTATACAATAAAGAGAACCAAGAAGAGGATATTAGGAAAACAATACCATTAATAACAACCCCTAAAAAACTAAAATACTTAGGAATAAATCTAACTAGGGACGTAAAAGACCTGTACAAAGAAAACTACAAAACACTACTGCAAGAAACCAAAGGAGACCTATATAAACTGGAAAACATACCATGCTTACGCATAGGTAGACTCAACATTGTGAAAACGTCAATTCTACCCAAAGCAATCTGCAAATACAATGCAATCCTGATCTGAATACCAACACAGAAAAAATAATCATTAACTTTATATGGAAAGGAAAGAGGCCCCAGATAAATAAAGCAGTATTGAAGAAGAAAAAAGTAGGAGGCCTTGCACTCCCTGACCTCAGAATCTACTATACAGCTATGATAGTCGAAACAGCCTGGTACTGGTACAACGACAGACACATTGACCAAGGGAACAGAATTGAGAACCCAGATGTAAATCCATCTACCTACAGCCACCTGATTGGTGACAAAGGCTCGAAATGCATTAAATGGGGAAAAGAAAATCTTTAACAAATGGGGCTGGCAAAACTGGATGTCCATTTGTTAAAAAAAAAAAAATGAAATAGGGCCCATATCTCACACCATACACAAAAACTAATTCGAAATGTATCAAAGACCTAAATATAAAACTAAAAACAATAAAGGAAAAAACCAAACCCAGTGCCATCGAGTAGATTCCGACTCATAGCCACCCTATAGAACAGAACAGAACTGCTCCATAGAGTTTCCAAGAAGCACCTGGCAGATTCGAACTGCTGACCCTTTGGTTAGCAGCCATAGCACTTAACCACTATGCCACCAGGGTTTCCATAAAGATCATAGAAAAAATAGAGTCATTGCTAAAAGCCCTAATATACGGCATAAATAGGATACAAACCATACTTGACAATACACAAACACTAGAAGATAAGCTAGATAACTGTGATCTTCTGAAAATTAAAGACTTATTAAAAGACTTCACAAAATGAGTAAAAAGAGAACCTACAGACTGAGAAAAAAATTTTGACTATGACATATCTGACAAAGTTCTAATCTCTAAAATCTATAGGAAAATCTAACATCTGCACAATAAAAAGACAAATAATCCAATTTAAAAAAGGGCAAAGGCTATGAACAGACACTTCACCATAGAAGATATTCAGGCAGCTAACAGACACGTGAGGAAATGCTAGCAATCACTAGCCATTATTGAAATGCAAATCAAAACTACAATGAGATACCATCTCACCCCAACATTACTGGCACCAGTCAAAAAACCATAAAATAATAAATGTTGGAGAACCTTTGGGGAGATTGGAACTCTTATGCACTGTTGATGGGAATGCAAAATTTTTGGAAATCTTGGGAAATGATATGACCTTCTTTAAAAAGCTAAAAATCGAAATACCATATGATCCAGAAATTCCACTCCTAGGAATATATCCTAAAGAAATAAGAGCTGTCACACGAATAGACATATGCACACCCATGTTCATTGCAGCATTATTCACAATAGCAAAAAGATGGAAAAAACCAAAGTGCCCATCAAGAGATGAATGGATAAAAAAACTATGGTACATACACACAACGGAATACTACCCAACAATAAAGAACAATGATGAATCGGCGAAGCATCTTACAACATGAATGAATCTGAAGGCATTATGCTGAGTGAATTAAGTCATTCACAAAAGGATAAATATTGTAGGTGACAACTTTTATAAAAACTCATGAAAAGGTTTACATACAGAAAGAAACAATCTTTGATGGTTACGAGGGAGGGGCAGGGTGAGGAGGTAAAAACACTAACTAGACAGTAGATCAGTGGTAACTTTGGTGAAGGGTAAGGTAAGACAGCACACAATACCGGGGAGGCCAGCACAACTTGACCAAGACAAAGTCATAGAAACTTCACAGACACATCCGAACTCCCTGAGGGATGGAGCTACTGGGCTGAGGGCTGGGGACCGTGGTCTCAGGGAACATCTAGCTCAATTGGCAAAACATAGTCTACAAAGAAAATGTTCTACATCCTATTGTGGTGAGTAGCTACTGGGGTATTAAAAGCCTGTGATTGGCCATCTAAGATACAGCTACTGGCTCCATCCCAGCCGGAACAAAGAAGAATGAAGAAAACCAAAGATAGAAGGGAAAGATTAGTCCAGAGGACTAATGGACCACACCTATCACAATCTCTGCCAGACTGATCTCAGAACAACTAGGTGGTGCCCGGTTACCACTACCGACTGCTCTGGTAGGGATCACAGTAGAGGGTCCCGAAGAGAGCAGGAGAAAAATGTTGAACAAAATTCAAACTCACCAAAAAGAAAAAGATCAGGCTTGCTGATCTGACAAAGTCTGGCCCCCGGACATCCTTTTAATTCAGTACTGAAGTCATTCCTGAGGTTCACCCTTCAGTCAAAGGTTAGACAGGTATACAGGGCCAACAAGAACACAGGTAAGGGACATGATTCATAGTTCAATTATGTATAGAGACTAATGGGCACACCAGCCCAAAAGCAAAAACGAGAAGGCAGGATGGGACAGGAAAACTGGATGAATGGAAACAGGGAACCTGGCGGGGCGAAGGGGAGAGTGTTGACACATTGAGAAGTTATCAACCAATGTCACAACACAGTTTGTGTATTAACTGTTTAATAAGAAACTAATTTGCTCTGTAAACTTTCACCTAAATAGCTATTAAAAAAAGCAAAGAAAAAAGAAGCCAATACAGGGAGAAGGGACTGCCTCTCAAAAAACAGATTACAGACAAGAAAACCCTATAACCCTGTGGAGCAGTTCTACTCTGTCACACTTGGAGTTGTCAAAATCCACAGCAATGAGTTTGTTTTGTTTTATTATGGGGGCAGGGCGGTCCACCTCAGGGCTCACTTGCATACAAAGGACCACTTCTGTGGGTCTAGACGTAGCCAAAGCTTAAGTATACCGCCTGAGGTTGGAAGATGGCTCCCCATCTACCCCCAGGCCCAAGCATGCTACCCCAGAACATGCTTCATTTCTTTGCACAGCAGTCCTCACCAGCATCCTGGCCATCCAGGGAGGAGTGGTCCGTTTGCTCTGTGGCCACCCCTAGTGCTGGGCCTGGAACCTGCCCTTGTTCCCTCCAAAGGTACAGTTCTAGCTTCTCCCGCCTTGCAACTGGACCCAGAACTCAGCTTACTCTTTGAAAATGGACACTGGATTATAACTGGCAGCACCTTTGACAAAGGTTTTGCAAAAGAAAGAAATTCCCACAGGTAGTTATTTCTTAAAATTCTGTTTACAAAAAACAAAATCACTACTTTTCCCACCAAATCACTTCTGTGGAAAGCTTGAATAGTAAGGGCCCAGGTCTGTTCTTTTTGAGGAGCTAACTTCCTCCAGGGCTGCAACTTAGAAAACTGAGAGGAATAGGGAATTAATAAGCCATTTAGACTGTCTCTGAAACTCAGATGTCTCGTTTGGGCTTTTGGCAAATGTGGGATTGCAATCAGTTCTTGGATGAGTTCTCTGACAGATGCTCAAACTGCTGATATTCTGGGTTGCTGATTAAAGGATCATCCATATGTTTTAGATGCCAGATGTGCAGCCACAAAGTTAACATTTAGTGGGGAGAACGTAAGAGCCAGACTGATATTGTCCCCAGGTGGGATGCAAGGACATCTGCAAACAGGTGAAGTGTTTTTGTTTTCTTTTCATAAAATATGGAAAGGATAATTTTGGCCTGAAAAGTTAAAAAGGGCATCCAAAAATAATTCTTAATCTGCTTTAAATCTCAACTGGTTTATTTTTTTTTAAATAGCTAACTCTTCACTTTGAGAAAATAAATGTATACCGGATGCCTGCTAGACTAGCTTACAATTTAGTGGGGGAGATAGACATTTTAAATGTGAAGATAATAGAGGTAACTCCTCATAACATTACCCTGAGCAAGGGCAGGGTCTTGGCTAATAGGTGAAGGCAACTTGGTCCAAAGAAGATCTTTCTTCAAATTGCTCATAGCTCTGCTATGTACCCATCACCTGTCTGTCAGTTTGTCATATTGTGAAGGGTTTTATGTTGTTATGATGCTGGAGGAAGGAATACGCAGACTCATTATACCAAAAAGAACTAGTCGATGTTCAACCATTTCAAGAGGTAGCATATGATCAGGAACCAATGGTACTGAAGGAACAAGTCCAAGCTGCACTGAAGGCATTGATGAAAAACAAGGCTCCGGGAATTGACAGAATATCAATTGAGATGTTTCAACAAATGGATGCAATGCTGGAAGTGCTCATTCGTCTATGTCAAGAAATTTGGAAGACAGCTACCTGGCCAACCAACTGGAAGAGATCCATATTTATGCCTATTCCCAAGAAAGGTGATCCAACAGAATACAGAAATTATCAAACAGTATCATTAATATCACACGCAAGTAAAATTTTGCTGAAGATCATTCAAAAGCGGTATGTCAACAGGGAACAGCCAGAAATTTAGGCCAGATTCAGAAGAGGATATGGAGCCAGGGATATCATTGCTGATATCAGATGGGCCCTGGCTGAAAGCAGAGAATACCAGAAGGATGTTTACCTGTGTTTTATGGACTATGCAAAGGCATTAGACTGTGTGGATCATAACAAATTATGGATAACAGTGTGAAGAATGGGAATTCCAGAACACTTAATTGTGCTCATGAGGAACCGTACATGGATCAAGGGGCAGTTGCTTGGACAGAAAAAGGGGATACTGATTGGTTTAAAGTCAGGAAAGTTGTGCGTCAGGGTTGTGTCCTTTCACCATACCTAGTCAATCTGTATGCTGAACAAAGAATCAGAGAAGCCGGACTGTGTGAAGAAGAACGGGGCATCAGGACTGGAAGAAGACTCATTAACAAACTGCCTTATGCATATGACACAACCTTGCTTACTGAAAGTGAAGAGGACTTGAAGTACTTACTGATGAAGATCAAAGACCACAGCCTTCAGTATGGATTACACCTCGACATAAAGAAAACAAAAATCCTCACAAGTGGACCAATAAGCAACATTATGATAAATGGAGAAAAGATTGAAGTTGTGAAGGATTTCATTTTACTTGGATCCACAATCAACACCCACGGAAGCAGCAGTCAAGAAATCAAAAGACGCATTGCACTGGACAAATCTGCTGCAAAAGACTAAGAAGAAAGGCCTGGCAATCTATGTCTGAAAATTAGCCAGTGAAAACCTTATGGATCACAGCCAAACACTGTCCAATTCATTTGCTTTGGACATGTCATGAGGAGGGATCAATCACTGGAGGAGGGCATCATGTGTGGTGAAGTAAAAAACCAGCAAGGGTGAAAGAGACCATCAGTGAAGTGGATTGGCACAGTAGCCATGATAGACTCAAACATGCCAGCATTGTGAAGATTACGCAGGACTGGGGAATATTTTGTTCTATTGCACCTATGGTCACAATGAGCCAGAGTCAACTTGCCGACGGCAATCTCTCTACCTATCTCTAGTACATATAAAGCGCTATGTTCAGTTCTTTGGTAGATTATAAGAGAAAGGTGACATCTGTCTAAGGCAGTCATTTTCAACCAGGGAGATTTTGCCTCCTCACGCAAATTTGGCAATGTCTGGAGACATTTTTGGTTGTCACAATGCGGTAGGCTAGGCGGCGGGGTGCTATAGGCACCTAGTGGATCAAGGCCAGGGATGCTATTAAACATCCTACAATACACAAGACAGCCCCCTACAACAAATAATTGTCCAGCTCAAAATGTCAATAGTGCTCAGGTTGAGAAACCCTGGTCTAAGGTAGTCTGTCTGGTCCATTCTATGAGGAAGCTAAAATTGTGGATGAGGGTAGAGGGTTCTGGAATGTGTGGGGTAGAGCAGGGAGGCCAGGTGGACACTGAAAGTTCTAGAAAGACGTGGATTGTAGGCTAGTGACTGCTACCATTCTCCTCTTCATTATCACCTCAACTCTTTCCTGGGGCACCCCAAGTATCAGCCACCAAACCTCTTGCCACTCACTTCTTGGGCAATCCATGACTCTTGGCCATTGCATATGCTAGTCTCTCTGCCTGACTCCTCTCCCTCTTTCTTTCTGGAAAATTAAAATTCCTATCTTTCAAGAACTTACCCTAATGTTAGATACCTCCTTTGTAACATCTTCTCTGACCCCCCTCCTTCCACCCCATCTCTCTAGGCAGACAGAGAATTCTCTCCTGCCTTTGCCTCCCACTATAATACCCATCACATCGTGATGGTTTGTTTGCATTTTAGAGAAAACTGAGCTCCCGAAATTTAGACATAGAGCCTTTTCCATTTACATATTCCCAAGGCCTGGCATCATGTCTCTCACTTAGTAAGTGAGGAATAATTTTATGCCAACTTACTCCTTTAAAAAGAAACCCAAGGAATATACATTTTCCACAGGGAACCCGAACTTCATAAATAGAGAGAAACAGCTTTTGTTGTGACTCATGGAAAAACACGTGTGTTGTCTGAGTTGTATGTAAATTACCTACCTCAATGCCTGACACATGGGTTTTGTTAAATGAGAATCACTTTCCTGTGGTTTCTCTTCAAGCAGCCAGGGCAGTTCACTGAGATGCATGGTACAGCTTTTGGGAATATGCAGGTGTGAAGGTATCACACCACACTGCTGTTATAAAGACTGATGATTGCCTTTGAGCAAAGTATAACTCATCTCGATTCTTATCATTGTCTATCAGCTCCATTCTGGACCCTGGCCATGTGTGGCAAAGAGCAGTAGATATGCAACCAAATCCATCCTTCCCTTTGTCATACAGAGGTGCGACTGGGAAGTAGCTGCCTAATCGAGGACTGCATTTTCCAGCCTCCTTGAGTCTGGTTGTGGGTATATGGCTCCTTCTCGTCAGTAGAATGGGAGCATAGGTAACGTGAACACTGCAGCCACAAATCTTTTAAGAAACAGGTGTGCCTCTCCATGCTTACTTTCCTCTTCTGTTGGCCAGATGCGGACACCAATGAGACCTTAGGGGTTGGAGGATCCATAAATAGATATAGCCTGGGCCTCTGAATGTGAAGGAGAACCACTGCCAGAAACCTTGGACAATTACAGGAGTGAGAAATAAACTTTTATAATGCCTTATATATTTTAGGGTCCACTTTTTTTTACAGTGGTTTACCTTACCTCAATCAATACACCATGTTTTTACAATTAAAATGAATGAGGTAGTATTCATTCTAACTGAGTGTAATGTTTACCTCCTCTCCTTTCCATGATCACATTAAAATGATACTAATGAGTAACATGGGGTACCTGGGTAGTACAACAGTTAATATGCTCAGCTGCTAACTGAAAGGTTGGCAGTTTGAGTCCACCCAGAGGCATCTTGGAAGAAAGGCCTGGTAATCTACTTCTGAAAAATCAGTCATGGAAAACCCTATGGAGCAGAGTTCTAGTCTGACACACATGGGGTCGCCATGAATGGTAATCAACTCGTAGGTAACTGGTTCATTTGTTTGTTTTTCAGTGAGTAACAGCTAAGACAGAAGATAAGAAACAGACGGAAGTTGAAGAAGAGGGAACAAAGCCACGCCCTAGACCAGCCACACAATATGTGAGGACTGAAGTGTCTTCAGATTCTGCACACTAGAATCCTGCAGATTCTTCAGCCTTGGAAACTACATTGTTACAAATGAGGGAAGGAGTAAGAAGTGAAATAGAAAATAAGGGTGTTATTTAATGGTCTGTCTATGAAACAAAATGCCTCCCAGTGCCTTCCACAAATCCCATGTAGAGAACAACCAACAACCGAGTATTTAGTACACCTCCCCCAAATATAAAGAGGGTTCCTCTCCAAAGAGATTGGACAAGTTGCCTAGGGATAACCAGAACAGATAGTGAAAGCGTTGGCATCTCAGAGTAAAGCCCTCTGCGTTCTAATGTTTGGAGAGGCTCCCAGCATAAGAGACAGCACCCACTCACTCATCTGAAAGTGAAATCTGTTAGTCAACAAGCCCTACTACCGTACACAGAGCTCTGAGTCAGCCTGTTTATTGATTTATTTCTGAATATGAGTAACAACCCAGGATCACCAGCAACTTGAAAGCAAACTGAAATATGCCAGAGAAAGACTAAGATAAGCAAAAGTGACCCCTGAGGAAATAAAGAAATTCAGAAAGCTGTAGAGATTACACACACACACACACTCTCACACACACACAACCCTCTATTTGTTATCTTCAGAAAAATTAAAGAAGATACAACACACATCAATAATGTGTTATAAGAAAGGAACAATCAGAGAACAAGAACGAGACTTTGAAAATTAAAAATGTGGCTGATGAATTTTAAAAGTCAATAGGCAAGTTGAAAGAGAAAGCAGAGAAAAATTTCCAAAATGTGGGACATAAAGACAAGAAAATGGGAGACAGGAGTGAAAAGGTAAAGGAAATAAATGAGTAATTTTGGAGGGTCAACTTACTAATAATATGGGTTGTAGAAAGAGGAAACAAAGAAAAATGAAGAGAGAAAATTATCAAAGAATGAGTACAAGAACATTTATAAAATAAGACATGAGTTTTCAAAATGAAAGTATTTACTAAATGTCAATCGTGATGAATGAAATAAGATTCATAACTATAATGTGAGGTTTAATTTACAACAACCAAGCCTAGAAAACAAATAACCAATGCCTCCAAAAAGCTTTAAAAAAAAAAAAAATTAACCTAGAGCTCTATGTACTACCAAAATACCAGTAAACTGTGGGTGCATAATAATATTTTCAGATACGCAAGAACTCAGAAAGTTTACCTCTCCCACACTCCTTTTTTTGTTATTGTTGTTGTTAAGGAAAATTCAAAAACAGTTGCAGCAGTACATCCATGGGGAAATGCCAGAAGTTCAAGCTGGTTTCAGAAGAGGATGTGGAATAAAGGATATCATTGCTGATGTCAGATGGATCTTGGCTGAAAGCAGAGACTACCAGAAAGATGTTTACTTGTGTTTACTGACTACACAAAGGCACTGGACTGTGTGGGTCATAACAAATTATGGATAACATTGCGAAGAATGGGAATTCCAGAACACTTAATTGTGCTCATGAGGAGCCTGTATATAGAACGAGGCAGTAGCTCGAACAGAACAAGAGGATACCGCAGAGGTTAAAGTCAGGAAAGGCGTGCATCAGAGTTGTATTCTTTCACCATACTTATTGATTCTGTATGCTGAGCCAATAATTTGAGAATGAACTATATGAAGAAAAACAGCATCAGGATTGGAGGAAGGCTCATTAACGACCTGTGATACGCAGATGACACAGCCTTGCTTACTGAAAGTGAAGAAGACTTGAAGCACTTACTGATGAAAATCAAAGACTACAGCCTTCACTATAGAGTGCGCCTCAACATAAAGAAAACAAAAGTCCTCACAACTGGACCAATAAACATCTTGATGAATGGAGAAAAGATTGAAAAAAATTGAAATCAAGGATTTCATTTTACTTGGATTCACAATCAACGCCCGTGGAAGCAGCAGTCAAGAAATCAAATGACACATTGCATTGGGCAAATTTGCTGCAAAAGACCTCTTTAAAGTGTTGAAAAGCAAAGATATCACTTTGAGGACTCAGGTGCGCCTGACCCAAGCCACAGTATTTTCGATCACCTCATATGCATGCGAAAACTGGACAATGAAAAAGAAAGACCAGAGAAGAATTGATGACTTTGAATTATGGTATTGGCAAAGAATGTTGAATATACCATGGACTGTCAGAAGAATGAACAAATCTGTCTTGGAAGAAATACAGCCAGAATGCTCCGTATAAGCAAGGACGACAAAACTTTGTGTCACATACTTTGGACATAGTATCAGGAGGGACCAATCCCTGGAGAAGGACATCATGCTTGGTAAAATAAAGGGTCAGCAAAAAAGATGAAGACCCTCAACAAGATGGACTGACACAGTGGCTGCAACCATGGACTCAAGCATAGCAACAATTGTGAGAATGGCACGAGACCAGGCAGCATTTTGTTCTGTTGTACATGGAATCACTGTAAGTCAGAACCGACTAGACGGCACCTAACAACAACTACAACCCACCCTTTGTCAGAAGACTTCATTGTGCTCACAGAAAGAAATTTAAATGTTTCAACCATGATGCTATAAAAGTAAAAATACAAATGGCAAAAGTTGGGGGTAAAATGAAGGACGAAAGCTGCAGTAAGGAGTTAGGAAACTAATATTTTCATCTTTTAAAGAGAACTATCAAGAGACAGTCTCTGCAATTCAAGAAATAATGATGTAAGCATTCTATTTAAAGTTCCAGATATATTCAGTATAGGAACGAAAAAGAGTATTGAAATTACTTGGGAATGAATGACGGAAGAACTGTTTTAGGTGGGCTAACCCCTCATCTATCATAGCAGGAAATTAAGAATTTCTAAAACTGATTAATAAAATAGAAGCAGTGTAGGCATTTACTTCTGTGATGTGGAGGGGCCATTAGAAGAATTAAAAACAGAAACTATTAAATGAATTACACCCCATCTCATTTAAAGCCTTGGTTAAGTTTAAGGGCACAGCACAAAAATAACTTTTTAACTGTCAGGGTCATTCACAGTTATAGCCCCCACATCCGGCAAAACACTGGTTCCTACTGAGGAAAGACGCCAAAAAAAATAAGAAAAATTGCTCTTGCTCAATCTGTTCATCCGTCAAGGCTGCATCACATAGTCTTTCCTTTCTTGAATGTCCCACCCACCACCTCTACTATCCCCCACATACTTACACACTCATAACACATTCACACTGAACTCCGTACACTTACATGCGCACGCGTGTGCGAGCACACACATACACACTCTCACCTCTCTCTGTTTTATTCAATCTGTTCACCTCTTTGAATTTTTTCACATATTCTTCTCTTTCCTGAGAGCCTTCTTATACCCACACTCACAACCTCCACAACCACCCACTCACATAACACACTCACACACACAAATTTACACACATTCGTGCACATACATGCTTGCTCAATGTGTTTACCCCTCCGAGACTTCCCATTTATTCTTCTCTGTCCTGAGAACCTTCTTATACCCACCCCCCACCACTCCCACAAACACTCTACCCCTCCCACACACTTATACACACGCACTTACATAGACACAATCTTATACACGTATACACACTCTTACACAACCAAACACACTTATAAACACACAACCTTGCTCTATCTGTTCAACCTTCCAAGACTTTCCACATATTTTTCCTTTCTTGAATGCCTTCTTATACCCACACCCACCACCACCAATATCACACATGTGCGCACACACACACACTGACACACACATTTCTACCCTCTTGCATACTCTAGTCCTCTTTCAACACCTTATGGGACCTGGCCTATGGTAGTTTCTCAAAAAAATATTTCAGTAAATGTGTGAGGCCCTGGGTAGATGTGTTTGTTTCTCTAACCATTGACCTTGAGTTGATTTCAACTCACAGTGACCTTATAGGACAGAGTAGAACTGCCCCATAGGGTTTCCAAGGAGCAGCTGGTGGGTTCCATCTGCCATTCTTTTGGTTAGCAGCCAAATGATTAACCACTGAGCCTTTCCTACTACTTGTGATATCCTTAAGAGCCGGGATTATGTCTTTTCAGGCATGACTCCAAACAGAGTGATTTAAGGTTTAATAGCAATGAATGAAATTTTGAAAACACAGTTATTAAATTAAAAAAAATAGTGAATATTACAAGCAACTGTGTAAATAAGTATTTTAGTTCAACAAAAATTCCATAAATATTAATGCTTTAATCCACTATTAATTCATACATTTCTCTGAAATCATCATGTTCTAAGTCAAACTCAATACTTCTGAACTCAAAACAATTTTTAAAAATTTCCTTCAGCATTTTTATACCTTGGAAAAAATTTGATTTTCTTCATAATTTAAGCAGGGTGTATTGTTGATTTGATGATATAGGCCTAGGCAAAAATATAGGGTTGCTGAGAACTTGGGTTCTAGAATTAGATTTTTGTTAGGTGCCATCGAGTGGATTTCGACTCATAGTGACCCCATGTGACAGCACAGAACTGCCCCATAGGGTTTTCTAGGCTGTAATCTTTACAGGAGCAGATCACCACGCCTTTCTCCTACAGAACTGTGTGGATTCAATCTGCCAACCTTTTAGTTAGTGGCCGAGCACTTAACCATTGTGCCACCAGGGCTCCATAGAATTAGGTTAACCTGGGTTCAAATCCTGATTTCCATCACGGAATAACTGGCTAAGGAGTCCTGCTGGTGTAGTAGTTAAAAGATCAGCTGCTAACAAAAGGTTGGCAGTTCAGATCCACCAACCACTCCTTGGAAGCTCTACGGGACAGTTCTACTCTGTTCTGCAGTGTTGCTAGGAGTCAGAATCGACTCTACGGCAACGGGTTTGGTTTGGTTTTTAACAACTGGCTATCTTTCGACAGGTTACTTGACCTCTCTGTGCCTCGGTTTTCTCATTTGTTATACGGGAATAACAATAATAAGTACATAATACACTTTTTGAAGCCCTGGTGGTGCAGTGGTTAAGAGCTCAGCTGCTAACCAAAAGGTCGACAGTTCAAATCCACCAGCCACTCCTTGGAAACCCCATAGGGCAGTTCTACTCTGTCCTATAGGGTTGCTATGAGTTGGAATCGACTCAACAGCAATGGGTTTGGGTTGGTTTAATGTGATTATTGAGTGGACTAAGTGAGATATGTAAAGCAGTTAGCAGAATCTTAACTGTTTTTGTCAACCACTCTCTGTTTATAAGAAGCAACTGGAGCTCTCAGGAGCTGAACAAGACACCAAAGCCAGTAGAAACTACAGAAAGCAGAGACCAGGTACGGCAGCTGCTTGGCCTGAGAAAGTCCAGGAAAAGGAGTGATGAAGATGCAAGGGTCACCCTCCAGGGGAGTCACAGGGAGTCCAAGGCACACCTGCACTAGAGGACCAGACCTATAGCCAGGTCTCTCATATCCTGTCCCACAAAAATTATTGTGTGCCTCGCCCTATTGCTGGCTTGAATTTGACTCGTAGCTCAGGACAAAAACATGGAAATTGGAGCAAGGAGTTGGGTATGAACCAAGCAAGATGTTGATGGTGAGTGAAAAGCAGGAGACAGGGGCCGTAAAAAAGTAGCAAATTTGGGAATGAGAAAATAGAGAGGGGGAAAGTGAAAGAGAAGGCAGAAGAAGAGGCAGGAAGGGAGAGATACAGAAAGACAGAGAGGAGAACAGGCTATCTGATGACCAGCAGGTATATAGAATCTCTCTCGTTATTTTTCCAACATTCCTGGAATTGGCTCTCCGCTTAATAGACTTGGAGTCTTGATTTTGTCTTCTCATCAAGAATGAGCCACATTTTGGAAGGCAACTCCCAGTCAACAAACTCATGAAAAGAAAAAAGAATTAATCATATAGCTAGTGTATTTATTTTTAAGGATGAATGCTTTTTCTTGCAGCCATAAATACCAGACTCTGCTCCCCTGCTACCCAGTACTGATGTATTTGGGAGATAAAATCAACAATCAGAGAGTTGATCAGTAAGCAAAGCATTACATCAGAGAATGATCTGCAAGAGTATTTCACAAGGAAGGCACCCATGCAATGGTCCTTACTTGATTCCAGCGTGCCCAGAACGTTCATACAGAGTTTCTCCCTTCCTTCTCTGCTCAGTCTCTCAGTAAAAAGAACTAAAGCTTAGAAAACTGATCCCATTGAAAGTCTACTTCAGGCTCCTGAAACTGAAAGTTACAAGTAAGACACACAAAAAATATTCAACCAGAGACCTGAAGGTAGGCCAGATAGGCATTCAGGAAAGTCAGTCTCCTATCTGAAGACTTTTAAGGGAATAGAAGCAAACAACATATATTAGCATACACAATATAAATTAAGCATTCTTCTGGGTGTTTGAAATAGCTTATGATATTTATTTAATCCTCACAATAATATTTTATTACCCCTAATTTGCAGGTTAAGAAATAAGATTCAGAGAGTGTATTAGTAACTAACGAAGATCACGCATCTGATCAGACTTCAAAAACAGGTCTAACTATAAGACATAATCGTTGGAGACTTCTGAACATAAAGATATGAAATTTTAAGAGTCTGCCGCTATCAGTGGGAATTCAGTGGTTGAAAAATGCGTACAGGAAACAGAATTGTCCACGTTCTAATAAATACAAATAATCAACTCAAATATTCAGTGTAGGGTTGAAGTTTCATATACCTGAACTCTGAGATGGAAGGCAAACTTCAGTGATTTGTCATAAGGCACAGAGCAGGTCTGATTTAAAGCTTATTAATAATGTAGGCTGTGTCGCTGTGCTAAAGCTAAGAGGACCCCAGCTGGATCAAAATAGATGTCTTTTAATCAAAAGCAAATGCAAGTCTTTGACAAACATGATTAGTACAAGTTAGCTTTGATAGAAGAAAAGATAATCTGAGATTGTGTGATGGCAAACATCTGGATTTGGGGAATGGATGACTGGCTGAATTGAATTGCACGTGTTTGGACAGCTGGATTACATCATATTTAGGGCTGTGTCTTCTCACCACTCTTGCCCCTACTTTCCACCCAACAAAAATAAGTTACTTCTCCCAACCAGCCCCAGATTATGTTTCTAATCTTCACTGGTGCACAGATAATTGGGGCTAGAGGCCACCCCTTCATCAAGCGATTGACCTACAGCCTGAAGCTACTGAGGTTAAGCAGGAAGCAGAAAGCCTTTCAATCATAATTTCAGGATTCCTGAGACCTTGGGAATAAATATTTCTTTTGATTTCTGAAAGGAACCCTGGTGGCACAGTGGTTAAATGCTCAGCTGTTAACCAAAAGTTTAGTCATTCGAACCCACCAGCCGGTCTGTGGGAGAAAAATGTGGCAGTCTGCTTCTGTAAAGATTTACAGACTTGGAAACACTATGGGACAGTTCTACCCTGTTCTGTAGGGTCACTACGAGTCGGAATCGACTGGATGGCAATGTTTGGTTTCTGAAAGGGCAAAGTCATGCATCTTGCGGCCCTTCTTTCTTTTTGCTCTCTGCTCAGAAAAGGAAACAAGGTCATCGGATCCAAAGACATTTCGTTTTATTTTCAGCAATACAAGGTCCCTGTTTAAAGTGACATTTCAGAATGCTATTGCTTTCCCTTGGGCTTTACTTGAGCAATGACCATTTGTTACCTTCCTGAAAGGTAAGGAAACAATAAAAAGTGTGATCCTTGTTTGTATACATGAATTTTCATTGCAGCATGTTCTTTATAAGGAAAAAACAGAAACAGCTAAAATATTAACCATAAAGGGCTGATTACGTAGATCATGGAACACCCATAGCTAAATACTTTGAAACTGTTTAAAACTGTGTTTTTAGAGAAACATTTAATGGCATAGAAAAATGTTCACAATAAAATATACTAACTGATAAAACAGTAAGCTCCAGTGTCGTGGATTGAATTGTGTCCCCCCAAAATACGTTATCCCCTTGGCTAGGCCATGATTCCCAGTATTGTGTGATTGTCCACCATTTTGTCATCTGATGTGATTTTCCTATGTGTTGTAAATCCTACCTCTGTGATGTTAATGAGACAGGATTAGAGGCAGTTATGTTAACGAGGCAGGGCTCAATCTACAAGATTAGGTTGTATTTTAAGTCAATCTCTTTTGAGATATAAAAGACAGAAGTGAGCAGAAAGACTTGGGGACCTCGTAGCACCAAGAAACAAAAGCCAAGAGAATAGCTTGTCCTTTGGACCCAGAGTCCCTGTGCTGAGAAGCTCCTTGACTGGGGAAGATTGATGACAGGGAGATAGCAAGCATTCCTCTGGAGCTGGCACCCTGAATTTGAACTTCTAGCCTCCTAAACTGTGAGAGAAAAAATTTCTCTTTGTTAAAGACATCCACTTGTGGTGTTTCTGTTATAACAGCACTAGATAACTAAGGCATCCAGTTTTGTTTAAGAAACACAATTAGATATAATAAGGAAAGGATCTACATCCAAACTGTTAAGTGTTTATATATAATAGTGGAAATATAAGTAATGGCCATGTAAGTTATCATCCAAAAATGGAAATATTTTTGAGACTTAAAAAGAGTGCTAAAAATAATTAAAATTATGTAAGGTTTGAAATAGTTATTTATTAACTTAGCAATTGGTTTTGTTTTATTGCTAAACCTATAAAATAGGTCTATTAAAAAGCTATGTTCATGAATTCATGGATAAACTTTACAAAGATTATGGTGAAATAAATCAGACACAAAAGGTCAAAGATTGTATGATCCCACTTATAAGAAATATCCAGAATAGGCAAATGCATAGAGACAAGGTTTGTTAGACAAGGGGTGGAGGAGGCAGAAATGGGGAGATTGCTTAAGGGCTATTGAGTTTCTTTAGAGTGACAACAAAATTTAGAAGCAAATAGTGATTATTGTTGCTCAACATGGCAAATGTAATTAATGCCACTGAATTGTACGTGTAAAAATGGTTGAAATGGCAAATGTTTCGTTACTTATATTTCGCCACAATTAAAAAATTTAAAATTAAAACTATGTTCAAGACACAGTTCTTAATAACAGAAACTTTTTAATACAACCCTGGTGGTGTAGTGGTTAAGAGCTACGGCTGCTAACAAAAGGTCGGCAGTTCGACTCCACCAGGCATTCCTTGGAAACCCCATGGGGCAGTTCTGCTCTGTCCTCTAGGGTTGCTACAAGTCGGAGTCGACTCAACTGCAACGGGTGTTTTGGATGTATACTAAGGAGCCCTGGTGGCTCAGTGATTAAGAGCTGCTAACCAAATGTCGACAGTTCAAATCCACCAGTCACTTCTTGGAAACCCTATGAAGCAGTTCTACTCTCTCCTATAGGTTTGCTATGAGTCAGAATCAACTTGACAGCAGGGGGTTTGATTTTTGTTTTTGCTTTTTTTTTAATATGTGTTAAAAATAACTTCTTTATATTGATTATTTGGCCATTAAAATACGCCATAAACTGATTATTTTGGCACACACTTTGGTACATATTCATGTACTCTAAACAGTTTCTTATTATATGTGACTAATACCATATCACTGGTGTTTTTTGAAGAATGTATTTATTCCAATATGGCTTAATACTTTTCAAATTTTCAAAAAATTGTCTGAAATGTTTTTCCAAAATGTGTTTTAAGGTTACAGTAGATTGCGGAAAGCTCCGATTTGATACGCTTCCCTGTATTCACACCGTTTGCCTTGTAACTTTGCCAAGCTCTCCCACTCTGACTCTGGGCCAAGCCATGTGACTTGCTTAGACCAACGAATGTTAACAAATGTGACCCAAAGCAGAGTCTCGAAAGTTCATCACCATGAGAACATATACAAGCTGCACTGCTAGAGAATAAGAGATGTGGGAGTAGAGCTGAGTCATTCTAATTGCCCCAGCTGAGGCCAGCCTGGATCTGCCAACAGCTAGCCAACTCCTCAACATAGAAGCAAGCCCAGCCAAGAAACAGGGGGGCTCTTAGCTAACTACCCCCAATATGTGAACAATAAACACTTGCTGTCGTGTGGCTGTGTGTTACTCAGCATTCTTATGGTAATAGATAATTGATACAATAATTAACACATTCAAAAATATTGACCCCTTCAATTAACACTTCTCTGAGACCATAATAATTTAAATTTTATGACTTTTTTAAAAAATTTTCTCTCTATAGATTCTGAGATTGTTGGACATCTTAGAGCAAATTGTGGTAAATGGGGAATATTCTCTATTCTGTATTTTTTCCACACTGAAATATATCATTAATTTCAGTTGAAACATTTTCACAGGTGCTGTCTTTTTGCCTTTATTCAGATTACCATTCTTCAAGTGATATTTTTAGGAGGAAAAAAAAAATCATCAAAAAATTTTCTCTTAATTGTGTAATGTTTTTCCAAATTTGAATCCTGCAAAGACTTTCTCAGTTGCATTCCATTTTGGTGCAGAGTATGAAGTTATTCAATTAAAAATAGACTCTCCATGAAAAGATTCTTTCCATATATATCAATATTCCAAAGCACAATTATACTTTTAAGATTAAATCTTGTACATCATTTGTGCTCTCACTGTTTAATTTATTCATTTCTCCCCTCACTTTTGTAGGGACAAATTTCAATGTCTTCCTTTCTTGTCAATAATCCAATTTGCTAACAGCTTCAGAAGCTATAGTTTCTGATGCTTCGCTTGTTGAACACTTTCAATAAGATTTCCAACTAGTTTTTTGACAAATAAAAAAAAGACTTTTTTTTGACAAATAGCAACCAAAATTTACAAGAGTCATTTACAGAAAATTCAGTAGCATTTAGAGCACTTAAATTTATTTATAAAGTAATTCTTCAGTGTTTCAAATATTTCTAAAATTTGATTGCTGGCAGCCAGAGAATGGAGAAAGGATGTACTTTCAGCATGAAGTTTTTTTCTTTTGTATTTTTGTGGTGAAAATAAACACGACAAAACATTTGCAAGTTCAACAATTTCTTCGTGTGTAATTCAGTATCATTGATTACATTCTTCATGCTGTGCAACCCTTATCACTATCCTTTTCCAAATTTTTCTACCACAATTAACTTAAACTTCCTGCCCCTGTACTAATTTGATTTCCTTGAGGTAGAGGTCGGACATACCTCTACTCTATACACTTTTTACCAATTTTGACATCAGCCATCCCTGCCATGCCACTTTCTACTTCTTTCCTGGGTTCAATAATCCGTTGCAATGGACACACAGAACTCACAGACTATACTTACAGTTAAGTGGTTTATGAGGGAACAGGCTACAACTCAGGATCAGGATCAGGAAGCAAGTAGGCAAAGTCTCCCTTCTTCAGTGCAGAACAGCTCTCAGGTCTCTCTCTTCTCTCAGGACAGGCCTCCTCTTGGCCCTGCCATCTGTTGCCGCCAGCTCTGCCCCTGGGCCCCTTAGTGTTACAGCCCCTGACCCATATTACAGCTCCCTTAAGAGGTTCCTCACGCCCCTCCTCCCCTGTTTCTTCTCTTTTTTTCTCTTCCTTCTGCTTCCTGCTGCTTCTCTTCCTGCTTCTTTCTCTCTCTAAAAACCTGAGTGGGGCCCAGCTGCTTCAATACGCAACCCCTTGTCAATTTCAAGGCATGGCCCCTCTCAGCAGGGAGACCACAAACTGACCAATCCCCTCTTGGTAGGCCACAGGCACTTCATTTGCATAGTAGGCTACAGACACCTCATTTGCGTGGTCTACAGTCACTTCATTTGCATAGCATATTGACCAGTCCCTGCAAGGTGCATACCAGCACCCAGACAAAAAGTCAAGTTGTTTACAGCTTGCTCAGTAAATGTCAATCAACCTGGACAAAAGTAACAAACTCTCTGGGGTAGAAAACTAGGGCAAATATAACTCTGCAGGGGTTAGGAGAAAAAAATCTCAAGCTGTTTTACCAAAGCCAAAAGGCATATAAAGGAACTCATTTCACTACAGCCCCCCTAAGAGGTTTTTTTAAATTCATTATCATCTTTGTTTCCAAACTTTTGCCCTTCAATTACTCTTACTATATACCTATATATAAATATCTGCAAATTTTGAAAACTACAGCTTCTGTTTCTATTGGTAGAACATCACAGCTCATTTGAAACCACTTTTGAATTATGTGTACACTACAACAAATTTCAAATACATTTCAGCCCTAGAGGTTTCCTTATTTGATAAGAATGTCCTTTTTACCATAATGCTGTGCTTTACCAAAATTTACATTTGAATTATCTCTACAAACTCAAGTAATTTTATCTTTAATAGTAAACCTTACAACTGAATTTATAATGCCTTTCATGATAATATCAAATGTCTCACCTTTGACACAATAGCTTTCCAAAAACTTTACTCTGAATTCATGAATTAAGTGAAAAAAAATCAAACCATTACTAGAACAGACTAATTTTTGTTTTGAAGCATCTGGTGACACTGGTATGTAGCTGGCATCATTTAAAGTTTGAGAGTTGCTTCCTCTCCTAATGAAGCCAACACGTTGACAGCTATTGCTACCTTTTTCATGAAAGCTTGGATATGAAAATGAGGAAAAATTAACTTAGACCATCTGTGACCCATATATCATTTAGATCCATAGATCATTTCATTAATCTAAATGAAATTGCATACTTTTAACCATGATATTTAAAAAGCACCTTCTATATAGCTACACAGCCTTCAGTATGGATTGCACCTCAACATAAAGAAAACCAAAATCCTCACAACTGGACCAATGAGCAACATCATGATAAATGCGGAAAAGACTGAAGCTGTCAAGGATTTCATTTTACTCGGATCCACAATCAACACCCATGGAAGCAGCAGTCAGGAGATCAAAAGACACATTGCATTGGGCAAATCTGCTGCAAAAGATCTCCTTAAAGTGTTGAAAAGCAAAGATGTCACCTTGAGGGCTAATGTGTGCCTGACCCAAGCCGCAGTGTTTTCAATCACCTCCTATGCATGTGAAAGCTGGACCATGAGTAAAGAAGACCAAGAAGAATTAACACCATCAAATTGTGGTGTTGGAGAAGAATATTGATTACACCATGGACTGCCAAAAGGATGAACAAATCTGTCCCAGAAGAAGTACAACCAGAGTGCTCTTTAGAAGCAAGGATGGCAAGACTACATCTCACATACTTTGGACATGTTGTCAAAAGGGGTCAGTCCCTCAAGAAGGACATCATGCTTGGTAGAGTCAGCGAAGAAGAGGAAGACCCTCAACAAGATAGATTGACCCAGTGGCTACAACAAGGAGCTCAAGCATAACAATGATTGTGAGGATAGGGCAGCACCGGGCAGTGTTTTGTTCTGTTATACGTAAGGTCACTACGAGTCTGAACCAAACTGATGGCATCTAACAACAACATAGCTACCCATGTAGATTGTCGCCTTCAGGTGCAATCTTCTTAAAATAATGACCAGCATTTGAACTGATGCTTCTTCAGTAGATTTGTCCCTTCTGGTTTTCATGGAATCAATGATACTACTAGAGCCACCTTAGTGGATTATATATGTTACAAATCAAATGTTTTATATAGTTTACATATTCACTACCTTTCTTGAGAAAGGGATATTTAGTACTAATTTTTCATTAATATGCACTTTCTATTTCTAGCTTATTGCTGCTGAAGGGGTTTGTTGTAAAATAAAGTAAGTGTTGTCAAACAATAAATAAATCATTGTAGATTTATATCATACTATATGACAAGAGGGGTTGTGGTAGAATTCTTGCCTTCCATGCTGGAGACCTAGGTTCGAACCCTGGCCAATGCACCTCATGTGCAACCACCACCCATCTGTCAGTGGAGGCTTGCATGCTGCTCTGATGCTGAACAGGTTTCAGCAGAGCTTCCAGACTAAGACAGACTAGGAAGAAAGGCCTGGTGATCTACTTCCAAAAATCAGCCAGTGAAAACCTTATGGATCACAATGGTCCAAACTGCAATCAACCATGGGAACGGTGTAGGCCTGGGCAGTATTCCGCTCCATCGTGCACGGGGGCACCACGAGTCGGAACCCAACTTGCCCTGTATTCCGCTCCATCGTGCACGGGGGCACCACGAGTCGGAACCCAACTTGCCCTGTATTCCGCTCCATCGTGCACGGGGGCACCACGAGTCGGAACCCAACTTGCCCTGTATTCCGCTCCATCGTGCACGGGGGCACCACGAGTCGGAACCCAACTTGCCCTGTATTCTGCTCCATCGTGCACGGGGGCACCACGAGTTGGAACCCAACTTGACAGCAGCTAACAACAACATAAATGCAAAGCCACTGTGCCAAGAGCTTTTAGACTACTCCATATGTGCTCTATGGCGAGACCTCTCAACTTCTATTTCTCAAGCTTGTTTTACATACACGTAACCTGGAATATGCCATGGTTCCCACTGACTCTGCCAACTAGTGGCCTGGTGGCTTCGTGCATCTCTAAGGCTGTGGCACAACTGATTTGTACAAGTGGCTACAGGAACAGCACTTCTACCACCTCTGAGACTGGAAGGCATTAGCTGTCCCTAATACTACATTGGCATAGTGGTTAAGAGCTACAGCTGCTAACCAAAAGGTCAGCAGTTAGAATCCACCAGGTACTTCCTTGGAAGCCGAATGGGGCAGTTCTACTCTGTCCTATAGAGTCGCTTTGAGTCGGAATTGACTCAATGGCAGCAGGTTTTGTTTCTTGGTTTTTTAATACTATGTTGAAGTGTACTTCATTTTATCAGCAAGGGCCCTGCAACCAACCAAACCTTGAAAGGGAGATAATAGTTACATTGCATTAAGGAATGGTAACAAAGGAGCGAAGGTTTAATATCTTTTAAATTTATACACATGCTGTGGTAGGCTAAAAAAGAGGCCCCCTAAAGATACGTACTTCCTAATCCCTTTTTTTCCCCAGCCAGCGACATATAAATACTTCCTTTTCTGGCAAAAAAAAAAAAAAAGGCTTTGTAGACATGATTAAATTAAGGATCTTGAGATGAGCAGATTATCCTGGTTTATCTGAGTGGGCCCTAAATGCAATCATATGTGTCCTTAAAGAAAGACACAGAGGAAGGTTTCACACATATAGAGAAGAAGGCAATGTGAAGACAGAGCAGATAGAAATCTGAATATGCTAGCCTTGAAGATTGAAATGATGCAACCACAAGCCAAGTAAAGCTAGCGGTGGCCAGAAGCTGGAAGAGTCAAGGAAGGATTCTCCCCTAGAGCCTTGGAGGGAGTGTAGCCCTGCCGACACCTTGTTTTCAGCCCAGTGATACTGGTTTTAGACTTCTGGCCTCCAGAACTGTGAGAGAATAAATCTCTGCTGTTTTAAGCCATCAAGCTTGTGGAAATTTGTTACAGCAGCCAAAGGAAACTGACATGCAAATGCTTCTCTCTCACTAGTAGATTGAGACCCTGGCAGAATCCGAAAGAACAAAGTGGAAGTCTACCAAGCCATCTTGGCTTATTCTGATGCAGTTGTTAATACTAGTTCATTAGAAAATTAAGAATCCAGGGCAAAACAGATGGGATGCTGGGAAAACAGGAATGACTCAGAACTGTCCCAGGCAAACAAAAAGTATATGATGGATCATTCTAACTTTTGATGACTTTACTTTTCCTGTGCTTAAAGATTTTTCTCCGTATTAAAATACTAAACTAAACATGCATGCAAAAGCTGGACATGAATAAGAAAGACTGAAGAATTGACGCCTTTGAATTGTGGTGTTGGGAAGAATATTGAACACACCATGTACTGCCAGAAAAACAAACAAACCTGTCTTAGAAGAAGTACAGTCAGATGCTCCTCAGAAACAAGGATGGCAAGACTTTGCCTCAAGTACTTTGTCTCATGTACTTCAGACATGTTATCAGGAGGAACTAGTCCCTGGAAAAGGACATCATGCCTGGTAGAGGGTCAGCAAAAAAGGGGAAGACGCAGTGACTGCAACAATGAGCTCAAACACAACAACGATTGTGAGGATGGTGCAGGACTTGGCAGTGTTTTGTTCTGTTGTGCATAGCGTAGCTATGAATTGGAACTGACTCAATGGCACCTAACAACAACAAAATACTAAACAAAAAAATAGTTTTTGAAAATAATGAAAAGCATAGCCTCTGCCTTCAAGGACCTTTTAGTTTACAGTAAGGAAGAAAATAATTGAAGTCATTAAACACTTTCAGGTATGGGCTAAGCTGTAAAATACTTAAATGTGGAAATAGTTCTATCAGAAGTGACAAATGACATGAAGCGCAGCATTTGGAGATATTTTAAAGGAGGATATGAGGCTGGAGCTGTATTTTGAAGGATGGAAAGAGTTTGAATAGACAGAGGAAGCAGAAAGAGTTACCAGCATGAGACAAGAGTTGCAAATGAGAACGAGATGGACAGCTTTGAGACCTAAAAGGGATGGAGGGTTATTCTAGAGAGAAGATAGAAAAAAAGGAGAGATGGGGGGGAGGGGTTTCCAAAAGATATGCCGAAGCATTTGGACTTGGTAAGGTAGCTAAGTGGGAAGCGTTGTCATTTCCACAGTAAGAAACTGGTGGAATGAATGTAGGGTTTATTTGCATGTTCAGGGTGAACTGGAATTAAGAAAGACTGGAAGCATGAGCTCCAGGTAGGAGGTTGTTGCAGTAATAGAAGGATAAGGTGTAAGGACCTGGAATAAAGTAGGGGGGACGAGAATGATGGTGATGAAGGTGGTGAGAAATTGTCATGATATTAAAGAAGGCAGTGGTGGTGACGGAGGTGATAGAGAATGGGATGGTGAGGATCATGATGGTGATTGTGGAGGTGATGGTATCAGTAGGGGAAGAATAGGAAGAAATGGTCTCTATGTTTCTTTAGAGAGAGCCAATATGTTCTGAGTAGCACCTGACAAGTTAAGCATCTCTCAATGGTCCGAACAAATGGGCTGATTTTAACCACATAAGTAATACTCTCACAATTTTAGACACATTCATGAATCACCTGTACTATATGCTTCTTTTTTTCTTTAAAATATCTCCCTTTTTTATTCAAGGAATATTTTTAAGCAGAGTTTATTATTTTTTGTTATTAATGGGCAATTTATTTTTTAAAGGAAACTCCTTTATTATCACAAATGAAAAATGGTATATCACTTGGCATAAATTGAAAGTGTTAATAAAATTGACAACTGTAAAAACAAAACTTTGTAATTAAATTCTTGCTGAGGCTTTGAACCTGAGATCTCTTTCTGTGTTAAAAATGAAGATCGAAAGTGTTTGTGGCGTGTCAAAAGCATAACAGCACCAAAATGTGACTTTCCCTTTTATAAAATCAAAAGGACTAAAAGAGAATTCAAAGAGGAATGACTTTCTCACTATGAGATAAAATGGTATTTAGTGACACCTCTGGTGTCATCTAAAAACCTGTCCCACCATTTGGAAATACTGTTTTAAGTAAAGATTATTTCTCCTCATAGGGAACACTGGGGACTCCCATGTCCCTGGATTGATGGGCCCAGAAAGAAGAGAAGCAGGAGGCAGAGGGAGAGACAAATGAGGAAGGTCTGTTGACAAAGCAAAGTCAGTGAGATATGAGGCCTGGTGGTTGGCTTGACTTAAAAAAAAAAGCAAGAAAGAAACCATAAATAACTTTGGCAAAAAGTCGAAGAGCTGAAAAAGGTAAAGAACTTTGAAATCACTAAAAAAAAAAAAAAAAGTTGCTGTTGACTCAACTCTGACTCTTGGCCACCCATCTGTGTCAGAGAACTGTGCTTCATGGGGTTTTCAATGGCTGATTTTTTGAAAGCAGATGCCAGGCCTTTCTTCTGAGGCATCTCTGAATGGTCTTGAACCTCCAGCCTTTCAAATAGCAGCTGAGTATGTTAACCGTTTGAATCACCTAGGGATTCCATTGATACCATTTGCTATGCAAAATGCCCAATGAACAAATTGACACAGACAGGCTCTTACGTAGAAAGCCATCTGGGAAGTGATGACATGACTGAGATGTCATTGACTGTGGAAATGTAAGTGCCATATTTCTTTTTCTATCTGGAAAAAAAAAATCTGGCATATGCCTCAGAATTTACATAGTTGAAGTATACTTATACTTCCAAGGGTCTAAACACATCTTCAATGGTAACAACAAGTTTTCTCCTCTGGAAAACTGATGGAAGGATGCGACAGGCCCCTTTGTGTCCTCACCAACACTTCACAGATACTTTATATAAGTATTCTTGTGTTTAGCCTGACAATGGCCCTAGGAGATGGATTACCTAGGAGGTAGGTAATGCTATCCTCAGGTTTATAGAGATCCAAGGCTCATAAAGGTCAACTATGAAAGGCAGCTAGCAAGAGGCTAACCTGAGATTCATCTGCAGTGCCCAAGTCCATGACTTTTTTTTTAACTATCCCCACTGTTCCCAGGTAAAATGACATGATATTTGACAATTTTTGTTTTTACTTTTCCTCTGTGGCTGAGCTCATAAAGACTCCTATCTTTTTTGTCCAGTATTAGAATGGACACAACATGGAAAGCAGCCCTCAGTGATTTGATAGGTATGTGCACCTAACTGAAGCTGCCATGGACTCTGGTCACCCACAGTGATTGATCTTAAGTGAGCGGGCAGGAAATCAATGCCCAGTAAAACCAAAACCAAACCCTTTGCTGTCGAGTCAACTCCAACTCATGGGGACACCATGCTTTACAGAGTAGAACTACACTCCACAGAGTTTTCTTGACTATAACCTTTATGGAAGCAGATTACCAGGCCTTTTTTCCAAATGCTGCTGGGTGGGTTTGAACCACCAACCTTTAGTTTAGTAGACAAGCACAAACCATTTGTGCCACTCAGGGACCTTAAAAGCCCAGTAAACCCAAACCATAAACCCACTGCTGTCGAGTAGATTCTGATTCATAGCAACTCTATAGGACAAAGTAGAACTGCTCCATAAGCTTCCAAGGCTGTAAATTTTTATGGTAGCAGACTGTCACATCTTTCTTCTGTGAAGCAGCTGGTAGGTTCAAACCACCAACCTGTTAGTTAGCAACCGAGAACTTTAACCACTGCACCACCAGGGCTTCTACAGCACCACCAGTACCAGGTCCAAATAATACCCAGAAAACCCGCTGAGTCATTTATTCTTAAGACTGGTATTTCCACACTCAGTATATACTTTTCTCTAAAAGGGGTTGCTATTCAAGAACCAAGAAATGCCTTTTGTTTAATGAGTAGATATTAGCATCTTGAATAACAAGTCTCAACTGCCCGCTCATGTATGAGCAAATTGCAGTATTGTTTGGTGTGCTTGCAAATTAATTAATGGTTTAAATGATAATAACAAGGATCTTAACAGCACCTCAAAAGAAGATGCTAAGTAAGTGTCTGAAGGGGACTAAAAGGAAGTCCTGAGGTTATAGTCAGCACAGAGGTACTTAGCTGCTTTCTGTGTTCTAGGAGAAATTTTGCTCTCCTGCGCGCACTATTTAAAATATCCAAGCAGGAAGTGTAATGTTATAGAGTGATTTGTCTTCTGTTCATCCACACGCTTCTACTAGAAGACTTTTCTTCTTGCCTCTGAAAGTAGGGCTCAACAGGAGAGGTGAGTCAGTGACATTAGAGTTGGTCAGTGAGTCAATGCTTAGGGACTGCCCATGTGAAAGCCAGATGATGAGTAAAGACGACCAAAGAAGGATTGTGGTGTTGGCAAAGAATATTGAATATATTCTGCCAAAAACTGCCAAAAGAATGAACAAATCTGTCTTGGAACAAGTACAACCGGAATGCTCCTTAGAAGCAAGGATGGCAAGACTGTGTCTCACATACTTTGGACATATTATCAGGAGGATCAGTACCTGGAGAAGGACATCATGCTTGGTAAAGTAGAAGGTCAAGGAAAAAGTGGAAGACCCTCAATGAGATGGATTGACATAGTGGCTGCAACAATGGGCTTAAGCATAACGACGATTGTGAGGATGGTGCAGGATCAGGCAGTGTTTCATTCTGTTGTACATAAGGTACAGAACTGACTCAGATGTCACCTAACAACAACAACAAGCCTCCTAGACAGTGAGAGAATAAATTTCTCTTTGTTAAAGTCATCCACAGGTGGTATTTCTGTTATAGCAGTCATAGATAACTAAGATAGTTGGTTATTAAACTTAGTTTTCTATACAGCTCATAAAACAGCTACTACATAGGACTATACCAGGCCAACTTATTATAACTCCTATCCTCAACTTAGTACATGATGATACTAAATATTAGGGTATGTATTTATGCAAGTATACTACTAGGAACCATCCACAGATACAGGGATTATTAACTTGGAGATTCATGGATGAGCTCCATGGAGGTCTATGAGCTGCTCTGAAATGGTGTACAAAATTATGTGTGAATGTGCTCTTTTCTATAGATTTCATAAGCTGATCAAAGGAGTCTCTAGCCCCAAGGATCACAAATCTTTGCATTCATGGTTTAACTTCTAATTATCTAGCGATGACATATATTCAGTGATCCACTCATGCTAACATTCCCAGTGTCCTGAAGGCAGATGGTGAGGGGGTATTTATCACACAGGCACCCAAGGCCAGAAGCATGGTCTAGACAAGGAGCAGAGCAAAGTAGCAGGCCCCAGAGGGTTAGAATTCACAGCTTACATCTTAATCATAGAGAACCTCCAGCCACCAAACACCTTTTCTTAGAATAAGTCATCTTTAAATGACTTGTCTGACTTCCATTTAGGATGGCTTATAGCCTCCCAAATCAACACTTAGTGCCAATACAGGGACCTGGAGATCTCCTTCCAAAATCAGCCATTCAAAACCCTGTGGAGCACAGTTCTCCTCTAACACACATGGGGCCACCACAAGTCAGAATCAACTTCACAGCAGGCAAATGGGCTTTTGTCAAGTAACAACCCATTGCAGTTTGCACTTTTCACATATTTGGAATGGAACAGCAATGACATCCTAAGAAATTTTGACTATAGTGCTTTTGAATCATGGAAACTTACCTAAGGCATAAGCTAGGAGATCAAAAAGCTATAGTAGCTCAAAGAAGAAGTTTCTCTCTTACTAATTGCCCAAAGGAAAGTCAAAGCTCTGCTTCACCAAATTGTCTATGGACCCAAGTTCTTTCTAACTTGTAGCTCTGTCCTACCAGGGAAGATGACCAGCACCATGCCATGTTCCAGTCCACAGGAAGGGAAAAGGAAAGGAAATAGAGAATAATTTTCTCTCTGTCTTAGTTAACTAGTGCTGCTATAACTGAAATACCACAAGTGGATGGCTTTAACAAAGTCTAGCAGGCTAGAAGTCCAAATTCAGGGAGTCAGCCCCAGGGAAAGGTTTCTCTCTCTGTTGGCTCTGGAGGAAGGTCTTTGTCATAGATCTTCCCCTGGACTAGGAGCTTCTCTGCGCAGGGACTCCAGGTTCAAAGGATGCACTATGCTCCCAGTGCTTCTTTCTTGGTATGCGGTCCTCCTGTCTCTCTGCTTGCTTCTCTCTTTTATCTCTTGTAAGATAAAATGTGATGCAGGCCACACTCCAGGGAAACTCCCTTTACATTGGATCAGGGTTGTGACCTTAGTAAGGGTGTTACATCCCAGCCTAATCCTCTTTAACCTAACCTAATCTTGTCTCATTAACCACAGGCAGAGATTAGAATTTACGACACATAGGAAAATGACATCAATCGCAAAATGGAGGACAACCATTCAATACTGGGAATCATGGCCTAAGCAAGTAGAAACATATTTGGGGGGAACACAATTCAACCCATGACACCCTCTAAGGATCTGATGCTAAAGTTGCTCACAGGCACTTCTGCCACATGCTGTTGGTGAGAAATCAGTCACAAGGTCATGTTTTGTTGCCAGAGAAGCTTAGAAATGCAAGCCATATCTGGGAATCTGTGTGCTCTGCTAATACTGCTGAGTGAGTTCTACTACCAGAAAGATGGAAAGAAGGTGGATTCTGGGAAACAATGGTCAGTCTCTGCCGTGGTGTAGATTCTCTTTTATAGAGTTAGCCAAAGGCAATAGAAAGTAGTAGAAAGAAATGAGGCAGACACCTTTCAATCCTGTGTCTTTTGCTTAATACCTGTGTGATTTTGAAAATGTTACTTCACTTCAATGAACCTCAGTTTCCCTAACTATGAAATAGGAGCAAGACCACCACCTAACTCACAGACCTATAAAGATTAAGCAATTATATGTTCACAGGGCTTGGTACATAAGGAGTGAGCGGAAAAACATATATATGTTGTTGTTCTTGTTGTTAGGTGCTGTCAAGTCTATTTAGACTCCCAGTGACAAGTCTGTTTTGCTCCTAGTGACCCCATGTGCCAGAGTAGAACCACCCCCATTGACTTTCCTAGGCCATAATCTTTACAAGAACAAATTGCCAGGTGTTTCTCCCGAGGAGCTGCTGGGTGGATTTGATCCACCAACCCTTTGGTTAGCACCTGAGTACTTAACTGTTTGTGCCACCAGGGCATATTACAGTATATACTCCAAGTTATACAAGTAACAAAATTCAGGAATGATAAATGACCAAGGTTGCATAGACCTTGAAAACTGAAAGGAGGTAACTTTCCCTTGTAAAATCATTTTAGTCTGTGCCCCTAACTAGAAGGCACACTCATTTCTGAGGAAAATAGAGGGAATGCTTTCCTCATGTTAATAAGTCAACTGGCTTACAATCTAAGACTCTATTATACTGGCTTACCATCTAATAATGAGTTGGAGCCCTGGTGACACAGTGGTTAAGAGCTTGGCTGCTAAAAAAAGGTCAGCAGTTTGAATCCACCAGCTGCTCCTTGCAAACCCTATGAGGCAGTTCTACTCCATCCTATATAGTGTCACTATGAGTCAGAATTGGCTCTATGGCAACTGGTTTGGTTTTAGACTTTTCTGAAGTCCATGTTATACTTAAAGCTTTGGGTAAACCTTTACCAAGAATGTACAGAGCTTGACAATTGGCATAACATAAAGGAAATGTTCTACATCCTACTTTGGTGAGTAGCATCTGGGGTCTTAAAAGCCTGTGAGAAGCCATCCAGGATATTCCACTGGTCTCACCCTTTTGGGACCAATGAAGAATGAAGAAAACTAAAGATACAAGGGAAAGATTAGTCTAAAGGACTAATGGACCACAGCCTCTGCCAGAGTGAGTTCAGTGCAACTAGATGGCACCCAGCTACCACCACTGGCTGTTCTGATAGGGATCACAATAGAGGGTCCCGGACAGAATTGGAGAAAAATATAGAACAATATTCTAGCTAAAAAAGAAAGACCAGACTTGCTGGCCTGACAGAGACTGGAGAAACCCTAAGAGTGTGGCCCCAGGACACCCTTTCAGCTCAGTAATGAAGTTACTCCAGAGGTTCACCCTTCAGCCAAAGATTGAACAGACCCATAAAATAAAACAAGACTAAAGTGGCACACCAATCCAGAGGCAGGGACTAGGAGGCAGGAGGGAACAGGAAAGTTGGTAATAGGGAACCCAAGTTTGAAAAGAGAGAGTGTTGACCTGTCATAGGGTTGTTAACCAATGTCACAGAACAATATGTGTACTGACTGTTTAACGAGAAAGTAGTTTGTTCTGTAAATCTTCATCTAAAGCACAATAAAAAAATTAAAAAAAAAAGAATGTTAAGGGCTTAAAGTGAATATTTCTTCTTCTCTTTGATATACTTTGTTGTTGTTGATACGTAATGACCCTATGCACAATGGGATTGAATTGTTGTGATCCATAGGGTTTCCTTTGGCTGATTTTCGGAAATAGATTGCCAGATTTTCTTCCCAGTCAACCTTAGCCTGGAAACTCTGCTGAAACCTGTTCAGCATCACAGCAACATGCACGCCTCCACTGACAAATGGGTGGTGGCTATGCCTGAGGTACATTGGCTAGGAATAGATCCCAGGTCTCCTGCATGGAAGATGAGAATTCTACCAGTGACACTTTTTCTTCCCTGATTATCAGCATCCCACCCATTTAAGACTCAGTTTATAAGCTAACCCGTGCTCCTCATCCAAGGCTTTCCTATCCCCTCACAGGCAGAACTAATCTCTCCTTTTGCCCCTTTCAAGCCTTTCTGCCTTATGTGACTGCTGGTATCCACTACAAGATTATAAGCAACCTGAGGACAAAAGCCACACCTCATACAGTTAATATGACTATTATTCAAATTTACTCACCAACCACTAAGGCCAAAGATAAAGAAATCGGAGATTTTTATCAGCTTCTGCAATCAGGATGTACTGACAATTACTGGTGATTGGAATGTGAAAGATGGAAATGAAGAAAGATCTGTAGTTGCGAAATATGGCCTTGGTGATAGAAACAATGCTGGAGATTGAATAACAGAATTTTGCAAGACCAACAACTTCTTCATTGCAAATACCTTTTATCAACAACACAAACGGCAACTATACACATAGGTCTCACTAGATGGAATGCACAGGAATCAAATCAACTAAATCTGTGCAAAGAGAAGATGGAAAAGCTCAATATTATCAGTCAGAACAAGACCGGGGGCAACTATGGAATAGACCATCAATTGTGCATATGCAAGTTCAAGTTGAAAATGAAGAAAATCAGAGCAAGTCCACGAGAACCAAAGTATGACCTTGAGTATATCCCACCTGAATTTAGAGACCATCTCAAGAATAGAGTTGACACATTAAACACTAATGACCGAAGACCAGTTTCATTGTGGAATGATAGCAAGGACATCATTCATGAAGAAAGTAAGAGGTCATTGAAAAGACAGGAAAGAAAGAAAAGACCAAGATGGATGTCAGAAGAGACTCTGAAACTTGCTTTTGAAGGTCAAGCAGCTAAAGCAAAAGGAAGAAATGATGAAGTAAAAGAACTGAACAGAAGATTTCAAAGGGCAGCTTGAGAAGACAAAGTAAAGTATTACAATGACATGTGCACAGAGCTGGAGATAGAAAACCAAAAGGGAAGAACATGCTCAGCATTTCTCAAGCTGAAAGAACTGAAGAAAAAATTCAAGCCTCGAGTTGCAATAATGAAGGATTCTATGGGGAAAATATTAAACAACTCGAGAAACATCAAAAGAAGATGGAAGGAATAAATAGAGTCATTATGCCAAAAAGAATTAGTTGACCTTCAGTCATTTCAAGAGGTAGCATATGATCAGGGACTGATAGTACTGAAGGAAGAAGTCTAAGCTGCACTGAAGGCATTGGTGAAAAACAAGGCTCCAAGAATTGACAATATCAATTTAGATTTTTCAACAAACGAATGCAGCACTGGAAGTGCTCATTCGTCTATGCCAGGAAATTTACAAGACAGCTACTTGGCCAAATGACTGGAAGAGATCCATATTTATACATATTCCCAATAAAGGTGATCCAACCAAATGGATGAAATTATCAAACAATACCATTAATATCACACACAAGCAAAATTTTGCTGAAGGTCTTTCAAAAGTGGTTGCAGCAGTATATCAAAAGGGAACTTCCAGAAATTCAGGCTGGATCCAGAAGAGGACGTGGAACCAGGGATATTATTGCTGATGTCGGATGGATCCTGGCTGAAAGCAGAGAATACCAGAAAGATGTTTACCTGTGTTTTACTGACATGCAAAGGCATTAGACTGTGTGGATCATAACAAATTATGGATAACATTGCAAAAAATGGGAATTCCGGAAATCTTAATTGTGCTCATGAGGAACTTGTACATAGATCAAGAGGCAGTTGTTTGAACAGAACAAGGGGATACTGAGTGGTTTAAAGTCAGGAAAGTTGTGCATTAGGGTTGTATCCTTTCACCTTACGTATTCATTCTGTATGCTGAGCAAATAATCTGAGAAACTGGACTATATGAAGAAGAATGGGGCATAAAAATTGGAAGAAGACTCATTAACAAACTGCCTTATGCATATGACACAACCTTGCTTACTGAAAGTGAAGAGGACTTGAAGCACTTACTGATGAAGATCAAAGACCACGGCCTTCAGTATGGATTACACCTCAACATAAAGAAAACAAAAATCCTCACGACTGGACCAGTGAGCAACATCATGATAAATGGAGAAAAGACTGAAGTTGTCAAGGATTTCATTTTACTAGGATTTACAATCAACAGCCATGGAAGCAGCAGTCAAGAAATCAAAAGAAGCATATTGTTGGGAAATCTGCTGCAAAGAACCTCTTTAGAGTGTTAAAAAGCAAAGATGTCACCTTGATTGAAGACTAAGGTGTGGCTGACCCAAGTCATGGTATTTTCAATCGCATCATAGGCGTGTGAAAGTTGGACAATGAGTGAGGAAGACCGAAGGAGAATTGACACCTTTGAATTGTGGTCTTGGTGAAGAATATTGAACATACCATGGACTGCCAAAAGAATGAACAAATCTGTCTTGGAAGAAGTACAACTAGAATGCTCCTTAAAAGCAAGGATGGCGAGACTGGGTCTTACGTACTTTGGACATGTTGTCAGGAGGGATCAGTTCCTGGAGAAGGACATCATGCTTGGTAAACTACACTGTCAGTGGAAAAGAAGAAGACCCTCAATGAGATGGATTGACACAGTTGGCTGCAACAATGGGCTCAAGCATAACGATTGTAAAGATGGTGCAGGACCTGGCAGTGTTTCATTCTGTGGTATGTAGTGTCGCTATAAGTCTGACTAACTCGATGGCACCTAACAACAACAACAACATACCTTATTCATCATTGTCTCCTTTCCCCTCTATCCCCTAGTACAAAATCTTACACATAATAGACACAAAATAACCAACTGTAGCTAAATAAATAAATGAAGAAATGTCTGGTTGACAACTCCAGCTCAATATTCCGGGGACTACATATCCTGAATAAAAAAATTTGGACTCATAATCTGGCATGTGGAATCCCTGGGTGGTGCAAACGGTTAACATGTTTGGCTGCTAACCAAGAGGTTGGATGTTCGAATCCACTCAGAGGTTCCTTTGAAAAAAGACCAGTGATCTACTTATAAAAAAATCAGCCATGGGAAGTCCTATGAAGCACAGCTCTACTCTGACACATGTGGGGTCACCATGAGTTGGAGATCACGCAGTGGCAAGTGGTTTTAATCGAATAATTGTATATATTGGGGATAAAGAAACAGATTGTTTCAAATCTTAACTGCCCTGGAAAAATCTGGAACATTTGGTTATATTCAAAAGTCAGGCATCTCTCAGTGAGTTAATACGGCTCTCAGTTTTGTTTATCTGAACCAATTCACTTAACCTTTATAGCTTTTCATTCCTCCTTTGCCCAGTGAGGTTAGAAATACTTAACCTTCCCACCACACAGGGCTGCTGTAATGAAGAACAAATGAAATCGTGATGGCATGAAATCTCTCTGGGCATTGTGAATCACTGTCAAGTGAGGTCAGAGTTACAGAAGCAGCTTCCCATTTTACGGAACATAAAAGTCAAGCTCCTCATTTTGACCTTCTGGCTCACAGCTCCATAATCCTTCATAACATAGGCTGGGGTTTCTTCATGTTTTTGAGCAGGAAACTCTCATCTCTCATAGCTAAAGAAATTTCAAAATTTAGAGGTCATTTAATAAACACTTCTGATTATTTTTTATTAATCCAGCTAACATTGAACTGAACTGATAATTAACATAATTATTAATGATTATTATAATTCTAATGCTTATTATTATCTAATATAACAAAGAGCTGGGTGATCTGACTCAGATTCTGGTGCTGCCCCAGAGCAGTCGGATCTGCTATTTCCTTTTTCTATCAGTGATTGATTTTCCCCTCTCATCTTCTGCTATAGCCAGCCCCAGAATGTTTAGTAATCTACCATCTTGAAGGGAAATTCTACTGATACAAAGTTTAACTGAAGTGATGGATGAAGGCCACCCTCACTGTTAAGATGCTAGATTTCTGCAAAAGCAGAGCAGACTGTAAATTTGAATCTTAACAGGGGTAACATCAATCTAAGATATGGTGTAATTTCCGAAGGCTACACTCTACTAATGTTACAAAGAGAGTTTGATTAAGGACTCCGATTATATGGTTTGAGAATTATCCCAAACAGAAGGAAAAAAAAAAGAGGGAGCAAAATCCTTCAGGAAACAGGCAATGGCCTAGAAGATCAAAGCCCCTTGTCCCTGAGGTCACCTTTCATTATTCATACAATTCCTTTTGAAAAACCAGAAGGGCCCATAGGAAGCACAGTAGATAAGTGATATTTGAGTACAGGAGGCTTCCTCTTCTGACAAACAACACAGAGTACAGAACAGTAACTCAGCAGACAGCTGTAGAATTGCTGCTGTTGGAGGAAGCAGGGGTGAGGATGCTTAAAGGTATAAAAGCCTCGGAATGTGATGAATTTTTGTATTTTAACATTTTTTGGAGCAGGGTTTCTTAACCTCAGCGCTACTGACATTTTGAGTCAGATAATTCTTTGTTGTGAGAGACCGTTCCATGTATTCTAGAATGTTTACCAGCATCTCTGACCTCTACTCACTAGATGCCAGTAGCATCCCCCCCAGTTTTGACAACCAAAAGAACCAGAATCAAAACAAACCCATTGTCATTGAGTTGATTCCAACTCATGGCAACCCTATAGGACAGTGTAGAACTGCCTCACATGTTTCCAAGGAGAGGCTGGTGGATTTGAACTGCCAACCTTTTGATTAGCAGATGAGCTATTAACCACTATGCCAACAGAGCCCCAAAAGAGACATTGTTCAATATCTCCTGGAAAAAGGGGAGGGTAAAATCACACCAGACCCGCACCAATGGTTCAGAACCACTGTTTTAGAGCCTATGAGTAGTGAGAGGTGTGGGGGTCAGTTCATAGCTTCTTACACTTACGCTTAGTTTGGATAGAAGTTTAAGTTGTGATTCAAGAACATAACATTACCGTTTATTTTGCTTGGACTGAAATAGAGTAGGCAAAGCTGGCCCAGAGGGCATAGACTTGGGAGGGGGCAGAATGGTTCTGGCAGGAACTATAGGTACAGCAGTTAAGGGATCGAGTTTGGGTCAGGGTAGGTGGGTTGGAGGGGGTCTGACTAGTGGTACTGCAGGTACCTGGGCAACAAAGACTGCTTAGGTAAAGTCACCTCAGGTAAGAAGGGTCTTGTCAGTACCACAGGCCAAAGCAAGCACAAGAGTCCAGAGAACCAACGCTAGTGGCAGTAACGAGCAACGGCCAGTGAAACCCAGTTTCTGGCCCAGGAGCTGGCACTAGAACTGTGTTTCCTGACTCCTGGCCCAGTGCATTTTAGGTGGCTGTGCTTTATAATTGTGTGTTTATTACACACCAAATGATTTGGCTGTAAGTAATAGAAAACTCAGTTTAAAGTGACTTAAACACCAGGGACACTTACTATCTCACATTACAGTAAGTCCAGAGGTAAGATGATTACAGGTTTTGATAATTCGGTGGCTAAACAATATCGTCAAACACCTGGATTCTTTTCCCCCTTCTGCTCTCTCAGCCTCAACAGGCTGTCTTGTCCTCAGGTAATTGCCCTCACAGCTCCAGGATGGTTGCCACAGCCCCCACCTTCACATGTAGAAACAACATCCAGCAACAGCAGGAATCTCTTTCTGTATGACCCTGGCAAAAGGTAAGCCAGAAAACCAGTTGCTATCAATTCAGCTCTGACTCATTTTGACCCCGTGTGTGTGCTCCATAGTGTCTATGATGACTGACTTGTCAGATGTAGGTCACCAAGCCTTTCTTCTGAGGCACCTCTGGGTGGACTCCAACCTCCAAGATTTCAGTTAGTAGCCATTTTATTAACGATTTGCACCACCAGTACAAAAGAGAGAGACCCCCTTGGTCGCCCATTGGTCTCCCAGGTCTGGCGATGGAGCTCATCTACCCTGACCCTATGATTCTGCAGATCCCCCAGACAAAATTGGGATCCATCAGCAAGAAAGGAATGGAGTCGCCATGAGTCGGAATCGTTAATCCACAGCAATTAACAACAACAGGCATCCAACGGTATCTAATATATATGAATGATTTAATTTAAACTGTGAGGGAGGCACTATTATTACCTTCATTTTACAAATAAGGAATTTTGGAAGTTGAATGTCACGCCCAGCTGGCAAGTGCTGGAGTCAAGATTCAAATGGATGGGCTGACTTCAGACCACGTATTTCTTAACAGTCATTCTATGCTTTATTGATTTGCCCCCACCCCACCACCACCACAGTGTTGGATAAAATTCTTCTCCTTGCCAGATCACACAATCTTTACTAATCTGGGCTACTGCCTGCATCCTATACCACTAGGCTGCAGAAATAATTCGGACTTTCAAGGTCCTATCTGAAGATCTCTTATACGCAAAAGCTAATTGGAGAGTTTTGCCTTGTCTTCTCCCTTTCTTCGCTCTCTCCCTGCCTGTCTTTCTTTTCTTAACTTACTCACAGACTTACTCTTTCACTCCCTTTCTCTAAATACCTAAATAAATAAGTGGGTACTTTATGAGAATGTCATTTCTCTTGGCTTTAACTCCCACCTAGAAATCTGTGGAAATATCGCCTGAACCACCCTATAACCTGATCCCATTTCTTTAAGTTACAAATAGTTTGCTTACTATGTATTAAAAAGGAGTTTAATCAGGCAGAAAGGAAACTCAACAAACATTCTCCAATTAGCTGCAGTAACTTAAAATCCCACTCTCCCTGACAACATTTATTTCTTTTAAAAAGAACTTTAATTTCCGCAGCTATAAAATGAGAAACAGACCAAAACGACAAGAACAGGCAAATGTTTAGAGACCAAAGTTTCTTAGTGGTTACCAGGGATGGGAGGGAGGGGGAAGGGGAAGTTATTGTTTATGGAGTGCTGAGTTTTGGGTTACAGTGCTGGAAAAATTGCAATGATTAAGAGTAGGTTTGCACAGCCAATTAATGTAATTGCTGTCAATAAGTTGTACATCTGTAAAAGTTGGATTGGCAAAAGTCGTGTGGTAGCTATGTTTACAACACTGACAGAAAAAAGAAAGAGTAGCTGCTAAGGCTGATTATGTACAACCAAAAAGCTCATGAAATTTTCTTCCTTGGTTTGGAGATTTCGGGTCCTGGTTTCATGAGACATCCCAGTGAATTGGGCTAATGACATGTTTAGTGCTTCTGTTCTACCTCCTAGTTTGTTGCGTAGTGCCTGGGGTCTTAAAAACTTGCAAGCAGCAGAGCAAAGCACAACAATTGGTCTTTATTCGCTGGGAGCAATAGCAAAAGAAAGAGAGTCAGGAACAGGAGGAGGAAATGGAATGTGTGGCTAATTGCCTCCATGAACAACTGCTTCTTTTGCCATGAGACCAGAAGAGCTGGATGGTGCCCGGCAACCATTACTGAATATTTTGATCAAAGATTCCATAGAAGAATCCTGATCAAAAGGGGAAAATGCAGAAAAGAATTTCAAATTCTCATGGAATCCAGACTTCCTGGGTGGACCGAGGTAGATGAACCCCCAAAGTATTGCTCTGAGACAAATCTTTAACCTCAAACCAAAAATATCCTCTGAAGTATTCTTAAAACCAAACAGTAGTTTGACTTAACTAGTAAAGAATATCTGTCTTGAGCACTGTGCTCTCTTAAGACCTACCTATATGGAATTAAATTGACAACAGCAACTCGAACAATTAGGTAGGCAGTGGGTTTACATTAACGGAGGAAGAACTTGGAAAAGGAGGGTGAGATTGAGTGCACAACTTGAACAATGTTATCAGTGTCACTGAATTGTACATGTAGAAATTGTTGAATTGGTGTATGTTTTTGCTGTGTATATTCTCAACAAATAAATAAATAAAATAATTAAAAAAAAAAAAACCTTAAATGCAAACCTGTTGCCCTCAAGTCAATTCCGACTTACAGCGATCCTGTAGGATAGAGTAGAACTGCCCCATAGGGTTTCCAAGGAGTGGCTGGTGGATTCAAACTGCCAACCTTTCGGTTAGCAACTAAACTCTTAGCCATACACCACCAGGGTGCTATATAGATACAGTCAAAATTTAAAAAATGAAAAACGGATCAATTTACCAAAGCCAATGAAACAGAAGTTGATTTTCCAAGGTTACTTGCTTATTTTAAGCACTCACAGAGTTTACAACCCTATTTATTAATATAAATGCAGCTTCGGGCAATATAGTGGGTTGAATGGTGACCTCCAAAATAATATGTCCATGACCTAATCCCCAGAACCTGTGAATGTTATCCTATTTGGAAAAAAAAAGATCTTTGCAGATATAATTAAGGATCCTGAGATGAGGAGATCATCCTGGATTATCCAGGTGGGCTTTAAATCCTATGACAAGTGTCCTTATAAGAATAAGGCAGAGGGAGATTACACAGACAGGAGAAGGTAAGACAATGTGACCACAGAGGCAAGGACTGGAGTGATGCAGCAAGTCAGGGAATGCCATCGACTACCAGAAGCTGGAAGAGGCAAAGAACAGATTCTCTCCTAGAGCTTCTGGAGAGAGTGTGGCCCTGCTGACACCTTGGTTTCAAATTTCTGGCCTCCAGAACTGTAGAGAATAAATTTCTGCTCTTTTAAGCCACCCTGTTTGCATTATTGTGTTACTGTAGGCCAGGGAAACTAATACAGGCAAATTACTTAGTGTCTGAGCCTCAGCTCTCCCAATTGAACAAAGAACAATAAAGCCTAATCCTTCAGGGATGCTCAGCTATAAAGGAGATGATGTGTGTTGAGCATCTAGCACAGAATGTGGCACAAGTAGACACTCCATTCACTTTAGTTCTCTCCACTCTCCTGCTTGGTAATAAGTTACCTATAAAAATTTTCCTTTTCTTGAGGTTCACAACTTCACAGTTGTCTGGGAAGGCCAGCTTTCAGTTCTGCTATACTTCTTCTTGCCTGAGAGCTTACACACGTGCTGCTCCTTCTATATGGAAGCCTTTCCATCACCCACTCCCAAGCCTGCTTCTCTTAGAAAACTCCTACTCATCCTCCATATCTCAGCTTAACCATCGTTTCCTTAGGAAAGTCCTCCATTATTGTCCCCTGGACCAAGTCAGGTTCTCCTGTTGAATACTGTCTTGATACCATGTCTTTCTCCGTCACAGCACTTAACTCGTGATTAAAGTATTGGTGTGATGAGTTGTCTCCACCTCCAGACTGAAAGCTACATGAGGCAAATAACTTTGTCTTGTTTGCAGATGTATCAGCAACATATAGAATACGCTCCTGGCTGTAGTATATGGCCAATACCAGTTGAATGAATGAATAAGTTCCAAGTGGTGCCCTGCCAAACTTGTCACCTTCTTAAGAAGTAAGCTTCATCTTTCAAATACATGGGAGCAGTTGTAAAATGCCTTGGATCTGGCAACAGGGCTGTATACTTTAAACTGCCCTGTTCTGGCCAATCTCTGGCTGCATCCCTCCTCACTAGATGAGAAATCTATGGGTTGTGATGATGTGCTTCCAGGAATCTAGGCTCCCAAAAATGAACTGCTGTGTGTTTGCACCCCTAGGCCTGAGTGGTGACCAAGGAGCAGCTGTTTGCTGGAGGGGTATGGCTGGAGCTTGGACAAGAGGGCTACAGTATGTGGGATGGGATGGCTATGGGAAGAAATAGGAAGCAGGCTACAGCCTGGAGAAATTAATCTGCCTATGCTGCCACGTTTGAGCTCAGAGCTCTGAGGTGTCCTGGAATTCTGAATTTGAACTTGACCTTCCAGGTCTTTATGAAGCTATATTTGTCAAGGTTGGAGGATATAACATTTTAACAGTTTGTTCAGTTCAACTCTGGCACACATAGGGTCACCATGATTAGGTATAACTCAATGGTAATAAGTTTGGTTTTCATTTTGGTTTAGTTGATTCATAACTTTGAAATGTTGAGACTTAAGGTATCTGAAGCTCCATTTGGTACTCTTGCCCTGGGCTCTGCAAATACTTTGGTCTGTCTAGCAGGGATGGAAACTTCCCAGGTGCCCTTCCTGTCCTCCACCATTGACTTGGATGTTTCTTCCTCAGGCCCTATGACTACTTAGACAGTTGCTGGCAATGGCCTCCAAGGCCTCCCTTTGTATGTAATCATCTCTAAGGTGAAGGGTACCTCTCTCAGGTCTCTCAGATCCAGGTTGCTGTGGTTAAGTCTCCATCCTCACTATACTAGGTCTTCTTCAGTAGCTAACAGCAGTGGGAATAGTGAAGGTGGGAGGAGGGAGGAGGCTACTTCAGTGAACACCAGGAAGCAGGAGCCACTGCTCTGAATCTTCAGATTCATGGAGAATACTAGGTATGAGTCAGGGGCCTAAAAGAGCCCATCTATCTTCCCTGGCTGAAAAAGACAAGACCTATTTTAATAAATCATTTACCTAATTTATTACTCATGCATACTTCTAGCCAACTCCTTCTCATCCATCAATCCATCCTCCAAAAAAGAGGAAGAAGTACATGACAAAGCACCTGATTTATCACACATCTATCCATCTAGCCAACCGCTTATCCATTCATCAATCCAATCTCCAAAGAGAGAAAAAAAGACTATGAGCCATCCTTAGTAGTAAACAGAGGTGGTCAATGCTCAGTGCTGGATAGAAATCTAGGAGTGATAATTGAATTTCTGTGAAATTCATTGACTATTAAATCCACTGAGGGAATTCTATGCATTCAATTAAGTCAGACATCGAATTAGCAAAACTGACCCCAAGATGGTTTGCCTCTTAGCATTCTCAAAACTTATTAAATATTTTCATCTAAAATCAGAGACTAGTTCTGATGTGCTTAGAATGCAGCAACTTTTCTGTTACCTTTTGGTAGTACATAGGCTAAGAAGCCTATTTTCTCTGGAACTTGGATTTCAGAAATAGATTGTAACAGCCGCTCCCTTACTCTGGAGTTAATTGACTGGTTAGTAGATTCAGAATGCTGAAAGAATAGCCAGGTCATCTGCTGACCTCCTGCCTTTGCAGGGTGAAGCCTCTCTTTTCTTTCTCCTACCTTTATTAGAATTTGCCACATTTAACAGGGAAAAAAGAGAGAGAGAAAAAACCTCTATAGCAATATATGTTGGAGATGATCTGTGCAGGAAGTACTTATCTTGGGGGATGAACTATTTTAGAAGTCCACCTCCTGCTGGTGAAAGTTTGGGGACTTAGAGATTTGTTTTTACCATCGTCATAAATTGTCTTTATTTTCTTGAGCCTAGCTATAAGACACTGAAACTCATCCCAGTATCCTAATTGCAACTTCATCTTTTTTCAGGGATCCAAGAATTTTATTTTTCTCTCCAGACAGTGCATTTTTAAAATTATTTTGCTATTAAAAGGCTTTCACAACTCTTCTTAATTACATGCATGCTGAAGTATTAAAAAAAAAAAAAAAGAGGGGAAATATACTAATGCCTATAACTTCCTTTAAAATATATCAAAAATACGGAGACCAAAGTTTACTACTGGTTACCAGGGGTGGGAGGGAGGGTTAACAGTGATGGAAAAAATCGCACTGATTAAGGGTGGGTGTTAAAGATTGAATTGTGTTTCCCAAAAATGTCTGTCAACTTGGCTAGGTCAACATTCCCAGTATTGTACGATTGTCTACCATTTTGTCATCTGATGTGATTTCCCTATGTGTTGTAAATCCTATCACTATGATGTTAGTGAGATGGATTAGTGGCAGTTGTATTGATGAGATCTACAAGATTAGATAGTGTCTTAAGCCAATGTCTTTCGAGATATAAAAAGGAGAAGAATGAGCAGAGAGACATGGGGACCTCATACCAGCAAGAAAGCAGCACCAGGATCAGAGAGCGTCCGTTATACCTGAGGTTCCTGTGCTGAGATGCTCCCTGACCAAGGGAAGACTGATGCATCACAAGGACCTTCCTGCAGAGCTGACAGAGAAAGAAAGCCTTCCCCTGGAACCGGCACCCTGAACTATGAGAGGATAAACTTCTCTTTGTTAAAAACAACCACCTGTGGTATTTCTTTCATAGCAGCACTAGATGACCAAGACAGTAGGGTTGCACAGCCAATTAATGTAATTGCTGTCAACAAGCTGTATACCTGTAAAAATTGAATTGGCGAAAGTTGTGTGATGACAAAATAAAAAGAGCAGCTGCTGAGGCTGCTTATGTACAACCAAAAACCTCATGGGATTTTGTTCCTTGGTTTGCAGGTTTAGGGTCATAGGTTCATGGGACATTCCAGGTAATTAACCTAACAATGTGTTTAGTGCTTCTGTTCTACCTCCTAGTCTGTTGCATAGTGGCTGGGGTCTTAAAAGCTTACAAGTGGCCATCCAAGTCACACGGTTGGGCCTTATTTACACAGATCAACAAATGAAGGAGAGTCAGAAATAGGAGAGGATACGGAATGTGTGGCTAATTTCCTCCGTGAACAACTGCCTCCTTTGCCATGAGACCAGCTACCATTACTGAACATCTTGATCAAACATTCCAAAGAAGAATCCTTGTCAAACGGGGGAAATGCAGAACAGAATTTCATATTCTCATGGGCTCTAGACTTTCTAAGACCATAGAAGGTGGATGAAACCCTGAAACTACTGCCCTGAAATAACCTTTAAAACTTAAACCAAAATATCCCCTGAAGTAATCTTAAAACTGAACAATAGTTTAGCTTAACCAGTGAAAAAGGCCTGCTTTGAGCACTATGCTCTTTTAAGAACTAACTGTATGGAATCAAACCCACAATAGCAACTCAAAAGATTAGATAAGAACCCTTAAAAAAAAAAACAAAACATTGCCACCGAGTCTATTCCAACTCATAGTGACCATATAGGACAGAGTAGAACTGCCCCATAATGCTCCAAATGCTGTGTATATTCTCAACAACAACAAAATAAATAAATAAAATTTAGGGGAAAAAAAGCATCAAAAAATAAGATGGATTGATGGAGGATAGGGGATTGACTAAATGGATGGACCTTTGGTGTACCGGGTATAAACCAAAAGAACCCATTGCCATTAAGTTGTTTCTGATTCATAGTGACTCTATAGGACGGAGTAGAACTGATCCAAAGAGTTTCCAAGGAGCGCCTGGTGGATTTGAACTGCCAGCCTTGTGGTTAACAGCTGAGCTCTTAACCACTGCACCACCAAGGCTCCATACCAGCTATGTTAATTGTAGAATATATATGGCGGATATGTGGAGGGTCACTGTAAAACTCTTTCAACTTTTTTATGTTTAAAGTTTTTTCACAATAAAATGTTGAGTAAAATAAAAAGACTTTCATAAATCCCTGTTGTGAATAGTCTAACCACATCCCCGGTCAACAACAGATTACATAGTGCAGATAGCAAGAAACAAACCCAAAAGATGTGGCTATTTGTGACTGGCCCTATAGAGTTAACAGATGGTATTTTGGTATGTGTTTAATAGAGAGAGAGTAGAACACTTTTAATTTTTTTAATTTTGTAGTCGAAATGCATGGTGATTTTATACATTTTAATGATATTCTCAAAGTTATAGTATGCAATATCTTAAAAGTAAGAATTGTAGCAGTGAGGCTTCATATTCTATACACAGTTGTCTTGTGTTAGATAACCTATGCAGATATCCAGAAGCCCCTTGGTGGTGCAAATGATTAATGCGCTTGGCTGCTAATCAAAAGGCTGGAGGCTCAAGTCTACCCAGAGGCACCTTGAAAGAAAAGCCCAGTAATTGACTTCCAAAAAATTAGCCACCGACAACCCTATGGAGCACAGTTTTACTCTGACACACATGGGGTTGCCATGAGCTGGAGTTGACTCAAAGGTTACTGGTTCTGGTTTATAGATATCCAAGATTATGTTTTCAATAATACAAATCCAGAGAAGTGATAGCCTACATTACTTCTTTAATTTTATTTTCCAATATCTGGGCTGCTTTTAATCTTTCAAGTTTAACTATATATACATATATTTTTAATATATATATAAATTATGATTTATAACTCTTTATAATCTCCTTTGTCCAAATTTAAACACTACATAACCATGAAAAGAAAGAAGGATTTTATAAACAATCAATCCAATCAGCATATTTTTTATCTTATTAGTGTCATGTTACCATGTCTCTCAACCTTAACTGCTTCATCAAAGTCTCAGTTCAACTGAGACACGTAAATGGGAAATTATTTTCAATTTCCCTTGCATTTTCAAAGTAAAAAAGCACACACAGAAAAAAGTAAATGGATACCCTGCCTCCAAAAACATTAATTTCTATTTTGTTAAATTCATAATTACTTAGTAATTTGCCCTCTTAAGACAGCCTTGAACTAACTCAATTGCCTATTTAAACATTTGATTAAAGAGAGAAACAGGCTCTTCAAAAAAGAAAAGAATATATTCTCTCTGGCTCAAAAATTATCAAGAGAAAATTGATGTATTTTAAAAATAGCAAAGGTCATTTCCTCCTCCTTTTTTTATTTTGTTTGTTGAAAGACATTAGATTCAGATTTAACCATTTTGTCTGGTGTCAAGAAAATTACACCTATTTAAATATCTGATTCAATTAATTTAGCCAGAAAGTTAATCAACTAAAGCAATACATGCCTGCTCATGATGTCTGCATCTTTCATTAAAAGTGTGCAGCTTCATAATACTGAGAAGTTGGAGAACTTCTCCACAGGCAGACGGGAGCAAACCCAATATACGTGCACATCCACACTCACGTGTGTGTCCCGGGGTCGCCACTGTACAAATAGCAATCCTGAGGAAGGGAGGCACGCAGTGCATGCTAGTTATAACACTAACAGCATTCATGTCTTATACAGAGAAGGTCTTTGATTACATATGTACTTCATAAAAATGAAATTACAAAAGAGATTTGATGTATAATACTTATTCCATTTTTATAGCATGAAGCCAGTTCAACCAACAGTTTCTCTTAGATGATTCATTCTTTAGCAGTGATTTAGAATACCTGTAAGGAGCATAAACATGTCCTACATTTGCATCATTCGATTGTTTCTAATAGAAACTCTTTCTGAAGTTCCAGTTCTTTGGCTTTGACACTCTACTAAATGCAGATCTCTCCTGCTTTTCACATTGTCTTATGCCTCCTGAGGAAGTTTTACCAAAAAGTTAAACATAAAATTACCATAAGATCCAGCAATTCCGCTTTTCGATACATACCCAAAAGAAAGCAGGACCGCAAACAGATACATGTACACGAATGTTAATTGCAGCACTATTCACAATACCCAAAAGATGGAAACAATTTAAACGTCCATCAACAGATGAATGAATAAATAAAAGGTGATGCATACATACCCAGTTGTCATCAAGTCAGTTCTCACTCATGGCGGCCCCATATGTTACAGAGTAGAACTGTGCTCCATAAAGTTTTCAGGGCTGTGATCTTTCTGAAGTACATTGTCAGGCCTTTTTTTCCAAGGCACTCTGGGTGGATTCGAACTGCCAACATTTTGGTTTGTAGCCAAGTGCTTAACAGTTTGTGCCATATATACATGCAATTGTTACCTTGCCATGGAGAGAAATGAAGTCCTGATACATGCTACAACATGGATGACCCTTGAAAACATTATGCTAAGTGAAATAAATCAATCACAAAAGGACAAATACTATATGATTCCACTTATATAAAATGTCTAGGACAGGCAAGTGTATAGAACTCAAAGTTTGTTAGTGGTTTTCAGGGGAGGGCAGGGCAGAGGAAGAAAAGGGGACTCATTGCTTAGGGACACTAAGCTTCTGTTAAGGGTGGTGAAAAACCTTGGAAACAAATAATGATGATGGTTCAACAACATGATGGACACAATTAATGTCACTGGATTTTACATGTGAAGAATACTGAAATAGCAAATGTTTTTGTTACATATATATTTACCACAATTTTTTTAAAAAAAGGATAGATTAGGTTAAAAGTACGAAGTGAGCTAACAAGAGGACCACTAGGAACACAGATCTCCCCTGTACGTGGCTGGAACCATGTCTTTCAATGGAAGGGAGTACTTGGAACAGGAATAATCCATAGATGCTATGCTGCCCATAATGAAAGTAGGGTTGCTTCTCTTCCTCCAAGTAGAAGACGGAATGCTGATCTTGTGGATTCTTTCTCCATGGAACACTTTACAGGCACTGTGGGTATTCTGTCCTCAGGATCAGGCAAGGCGGAAACCTTTCCAGGGCCTTCTGTGAGTCCTGGAGAAGTCACATCACATTTGTCCTTAAATGAGATGTTCTTGTCCTGTGGAGAGCAGAATCTTCCCCTGAACAATTAGCATCACTTCCCTGATAAGATGGATAATGCTGCAGAAACACTGGGCTGCAGCTAGAAGCTATTGCCCAAATCTATGCTGGCCAGAGTGATGCTCCTACTGGCTAGAACTCTTCAGTTCGTGAGAAATTTTAAGGACTTTGGCTTCTGTGGTAGAACAATTGCAGTCACCATCCTCTTCCAGTGCAGTGGTTTTCACTGTCACAAAATTTATCCCAGCTTCTCAGAGTTGAAACATTTTTAAATCATCTTACTTTGTATGTCTTCATTTGATAGTGGAAGCCAATGCCTTGGTTGCCAGCAACGACCTTTGGCAGCACATGAGGTAGATGTCTGAACGTTTTACAACACCACCTCATATCATCTGTCCAGTCTTGGAAGGAGTTCCATCTTTGTTTATCAGAGACGTCCATCAGAGTAAAGAGGACTTTAAGTAACCACAGAATGGTCTGCAAGGCTCTCTTTGCCACTTTCTTTGTAAGCCATCTCTCCAATGACTTCTTATTTTTCCAAGTAAATGAGAATCAACCAAAAATATGATCTTCAGCCCTTGTTCACTGCAAATAATGGTATTTTCACCTCAGACCAACTACACTGAAAGATCACTAAGTAATAGGTTAAAAATTCACACAATAAATGGAATGGAAAGAGAACAGCCATGGACTCCAACTGGAAATATCTCCTCCTCTATAACAGAAAAAAAAAAAAAAAAAATCTGCCTTCCAAGTACTAATCTGATGAGTCAAGTTCCAATAGTGACTAGTTAAGTACAGTAAGAATTTACCATGAGAAAATTTGGAAAATCCAAGCAAGGTGAAGATGGTGTCTTGTGTCTCAGGTGAAGAATACCTGGTGCAAAGGCTTCCGGTTGCCACACACTCACCAGAAACAGAGTGTGCTTATACTTATTTGATATTCTTCCAGTTGTCATTTTTCTCACCCATTTTTAATTTCTTTAGGCTTTTCTGCCTTATTTGGGCCTTAGTGTTCTCATTCACTATGGAAAATCTAGAAAGCTCATTTACTTCTAATCTTTGAACTAGAAAATAAAAACTGAAGAAACTAGGGATGTGTCTTCAGCTTCCCATTTATAACACAGCATGGAATTGGTTTAGGGGTTATTTAGGAGTTTAATTTTCAAAGACCAGACATAGAGCTCCTGGGGCAGCAGAGTTCCCTCAAAACTTATTAGAATTCTCCTCCATTTGCTTCCATCAAAATGTTCTAAGTCATCACAGTTTATCTAAGAAATTTACAAGAATAGCATTTGGAATTTATTTCTTTACTTAAATACAGTAAAGTTACTTCATTTGTGCACAATTCTGTGAGTTTTGTAAAATGCATAGATTTGGTAGTTGTTTTAAAGTCTGGTAATTTCAGTGTCTGGGTCATATTAAGGTTGGAGCCTGTTGTTTGTATTTTTTTCTGGAAGTTGTTGAATTTTCCTAGTTCCTTGTATGTTGAGTAATTTCAGATTGTATCACAGACATTTTGAATATTTTGCTTTGAGTCTCTGGGTCCTGTTAAAATCCTCTGGAAAATGTTGATGTTTTTGTTTTAGCAAAAATCAATCTAATTAGATTCAGCCTGCAAGTCCTGACCCACCTTTTATGGGCTGCAATTCTGGCATCGGTTTAGTTTTCAAAGCTTTTGCTGTGCTATTTGGTTCTGCCCCATGTGTGAACCACCCAGCTCTGGGAACCAGAATGTGATATAATCCACAGTTCAGTTCTCCTAATCTTTACTCTGCTTCTTCAGGTCAGTCCCATGGGTGTGCAGCTCGGAGGCGAGTCCAGGATTTGATATACAGATTTAGGAGATTCATTTGTTTAATTCTATTTTCTCCGTGATTTCCTCCACACTCTCCAGCTCCCAGGGGTTCCTTTTCTCGGTCCTGTGGTTGGAAAGCTGGTGGTTTATCCCCTTTGCACACTTTCCATGACTGGGTCCACCTTGAGGACAAAGTAATGAGAGACGACTGCGGCCCCTTTCTCAGTTCCACTGGTCAGAGAGAAAGATTTAATCTCAAAGACTTAGGTGTCTGTACAGCTACTGTTGCCACACTAAAAGTACAAGTTTTTGACCGGGCTTGCCTCAAGGCAGGACTGGGAAAGTAAAAAAAAAGGAAAATAACTGGAGAGGGCATTTCTACAGTGTTCTCAATTCCTGATCCTCTGGCCAAAAAAGGAGGGTTTTTCTTGGAGATTTATCTGTCCACACCTGCTGCGCAGTTCCAGGATTAAAACTTTTTTAAAAAGTAAATTTTTTTTGATACCTTATCAGTCTATCTCAGTCAGCGTTCTCTAGAGAAACAGAACCAGTGAGATATATGTATATAGAGAGAGAGATTTACTTCAAGGGATAGACTCACACGATTGTGGAGGGCTGTCAAGTCCAAAATCCATAGGTCAAGTAGCAGGCTGAAGACTTCTGCAGGCTTGCACTCCTATAATCATAAGTCAGGTGATGGCGGGTGGGGGGTGCAGAGTGGAGAGAGAGTAGCAGTCCTGCCAAAATATCTATATATAGCCTGAGGACAGAATACACCTTAAGGAAATTCCCCTTTGAACCGATCGATTGATTATATTGATTACATCATGAACAGTGATTACGTTACATTACATTATAGAACAGCAACTAGTCTAGTGTTTGGCCAAACTGCTGGGAATCGTAGCCTAGCTAAGTTGACACACAAAATTAACCATAACACAGTCATTCTTCAAGATTTTATATCCCTCTTCGGGGTCCCCACTATTGTTTACTCTTCAGAGTCTTTAGATAGTTGCTTTATGTTTTGTGTCCAAAGTTTTTAGTTGTAATAAGTGAGCTAGAATGGAGTGTGTGTAATCCACCACGGCCACCTAAAATTAATTTTGTCTAAAAGCTGTTTTCATCGTATCTGCTGACTTTAAAATGGAATTCCTAATTAAGATTCAATCCCACTCTCTTGTTTTCTAAGTATCTTATCAGAGCAGTTTTTTTCAGTGTCTTCAGATTTTGCTTATTGTCCTTCTTATGTGAAAGCACTTAAAGCTGCAAAGGGACTCACAGATAGTAGGAACAGTTTGCCATGGTAAGAGCATGTGCTTTGGGGCAAGTCCAGTTCTGCCACTTATTAGCTATGAGATTTTAAGCAAATTACAGAACCCCTCTGATCTGCAGTTTCCTCATCTGTAAAGTAAGGATCATTATACAAACCTCAAAAGGTTGTTGCGAGGATTAATTCAGATATTATATGTGCAGGTCCTGCCCATAATCCAAAAAAAACCCAAACCCATTGCCATCGAGTTGATTCCGACTTATAGCGACCCTATAGGACAGAGTAGAATGACCCCATAGGGCTTCCAAGGAGCAGCTAGTGGATTCAAACTGCCATCCTTTTGGTTAGCAGCTGAGCTGTTAACCACTGTGCCACCAGAGCTCCCTGCCCATAGTAGCACTCAAGAGATGGTAGCTGTCTTTACTATCAGGAACAGTTCATATTGTTGATGTTTCTTGACCCATCTGGTCAAAGGATACTCTCCTTTGCTTTGTAGTCTTGTTTCATTGCTATGATAACAGTAATCACTGTGGTATCAAAATCAAGATTATTGCAAAATATGGAGGAGACCAGTCAGAAGCGGAAAATCTTTATGGGTTGAACTGTGTCCCCCCCCAAAATAAGTATTAGCATTCTAACCCCTATACCTGTGGAAAGGAGCCCTGGGGGTATAATGGTTAAGAGCTCAGCTGCTAACCAAGAGGTTGGCAGTTCAAACTGACACAGAGGATCCATGAGAGAAAGGCCTGGTGATCTGCTCCAGTAAAGATTACAGCCTACAAAACTCTACGGGGTCGTACTACTCTGCCACATGGTATCGCTATGAGTCAAAATTCACTCAGTGGCACCTGATGACAACAATACCTGTGAGTCTAATCCACTTCCGGAATAGGGTTTCCTTTGTTTTGTTAATGAGGCCATACCAGTGTAGGGTGTGTCCTAAAGTTACTCACTTCTGAAATATAAAAAGAGCAAATAAGACACAGAAGAAAGGACATACAGGGAAAGCAGACACTTTCTGACAAGGAAGAAGGCAGATGAATCTACAAGGTCAGGAATAAAAAAAAAAAAAATACCAAGGATTAATTGTCAGCTACTAGAAGCTGAAATAGATACGGAAGGAATTCCCCTTAAAGAGACATCCTAAACTTGAACTTCTTGCCTCCTGAACTGTGAGAAAATAAATATCTGTTTTTTAAAGACACTCAGTTATGGTATTTCTGTTACAGCAGCAGTAGGAAACTAAGACAAAAATGAAGATCCATGGGGATCTGTTTGCTTGTGTATTTTTTGAGGGTACGTGTAGTGGGCTGAATGGTGACTTCCAAAATTCTTGTCCATCTGGGACTTCAGAACGTGACCTGTATTTGGAAGTAAGGCCTTTGCGGATGTAATTTGTTCAAGATCTTGTGATGAAATTATCTTGGATTTAGAGTGAGCCCTAAATCCAATGACTGGTGTCCTCATAAGAAAAAGAGAGGACAAAGAGACACACAGAGAAGACAATGTCATGTGAAGTCAGAGGCAGAGACTGGAATGATGTATCTGCAAGTCAAGGAAGACCAAGGATTGTAGCAACCACCAGAAGCTAGGAGAGTGGCGTAAAACAGATTCTCCATCAGTGCCTCCACAAGGAACCAACCCTGCTGACATTTTGATTTCAGACTTCTGGCCTCCAGAATTGTGAGAAAATAAATTTCTGTTGTTGTAAGCCACCCAGTTTGAGGTAATTTGTTACATAGCCCTAGGAAACCAGTGCAGTGAGGTTATGAATGATGGCAGTGGCCCAAGGAGAAGCAGAAAACAGCATATTCTGGGGAAACATTTATCAGAGGTCTAACAATCAAATGGTTGTGGAAACACAAAGGAAGGCATGAAAGTACAGTGACATATTCTATCTTTGGCAGAATTTTTTTAATGTAGTCATTTTATTTGTTTTAACTGTAACTTGGATTCATATATTTCTTTGTCCCCAGATAACAATTATTTTCTGTTCATCAATTCTCATTGTAAGTTTAAAAACTTGTCACTGTCTGGAACGCCTTTGTTGAAACTGAAGTAGTATTTATAATAATTTCGTCTTCTTCGGGCCTTCTGATTACCATATTTTTAAGCAAATAACACACGCCTTCTGCATTTGCTCACCAGCCATGCCCTCCCCTCATGAGGCACCCTCACAAGTGCCATCATGCCAATACTTTTCTACATGTTGCTGTAAAAAATAAAAAGAAAGAAAAAAATTAGCATAATGTTATTACAAGAATAACTGGGGCAGGGGGGTGCAGCAAGCAAACAAACACAGAAAGCACATGCTATTTGTGTAAAAATTCCATTTGCTATTTAACAGTTGCAACTGTTCTTTTTATTTGTGGTTTTCTATTGCATTTCTCATATCTGGCAGGTTATAACTCGCTTTGGCATTTGCTGCTTGATTTTCCCTTCTTGCTAGCTCTCTTGTTTATGGGCTTGTAATGCTTGCCTGGGACTTTTTAATTGCACTCTATTTGAACACAAATAGCTTTTGAACTTTTTATTCTTCACATTTCTGCAATGATAATAAGTAGCAGAGTCAAATTTAACTAAAGAAGAATATTGAAAGTTCTCTAGAGCAGAACACAGAGCAACACAGCATTTTATTAGTTTTCAACACCCACACTAGAAATCTCACTTGCTGATAGTCCTTCTCCATTCCGCTGCTATTGCCCCTGCATTCAGAATGTCTGCCATTATTCCCAAAGTGCCGAAATAAAGCAATGATTCCTTCACAAGGTAATGTCGACCTGAAAATGAGCTGACTGTGAATAAAGGAAAAGCACTAGTGATGCTAAATACTGACATTCCACATCAGTCAATAACCAAGTACCTACTGTTTACCCTGGCGATGCATGAAAATGAAATATGTCAAAAGCTCCTCCCTTCTCTACACCACTTTCTGCTCTCCTCATTTTAACCAAATAATTTTTATCTCAAATCCTGTCTCTTGAAAAACATGAACATTAAAATTCTCCCAGGTTTGACTTGCCAGCCCATTAGAGTATGTGGGTACAAAGAACGCTGACAGTCCAAAGGAGTCCAGCAGGAGCATTCACTAAGGTAAACGTGGCGATGCCACTCGGGTTTGTGGGAGTGCCTGTTGAAATGGCCCAGGAGCAAACCTGAGTTGTGAGGGAATGTACAATGGGGACCTTCTGTTTTGGCTGAGCAACCTGGAAATCTGCTGTGAAATTTGTTTCTGTGATTGATTTAATTTTATTTTTTTACTATCGTGCTGGTGGGGGGAAGAGCAGGTGTATGAGAAAGGGTCTACATTAGCAGAACATTCCAACTGTGAATGGGTTTATTACTGCCATTTGTACTTCCAAGATTTTAAAACTCTTCTAGTCGGATAAGAAAACACATATCTGAAAATTACAATGCTGTGTCAAAAACAAATTCCGAATAAGATAATGAAAATAAACACCTAGGATATGAAAGTGTAGAGAGACCAGAGTGGTCATCGGGGTGGTTGGAAGAAAAGGGGAAAATGCGAGTCATTGCTTAGGGGACACTGAGCTTCTGTTACAGGGTGGTGGAAAAAGATAACGGTGAGAGTTGAACAACGTAATGAACATAATTAATGTTACTGAATTGTACATGTGAAGGCTGTAGAGATGGCAAATATTTCATTACATATATATTTACCACATTAAAAAAAAAACATGAGATACTATTTCACACCCACTAGAAGGATCCCTCGTGGCACAATGGTTAAGCATTTGGCTGCTAACTGAAAGGTTGGCAGTTCAAAGCCACTAGACTCTCTGGGGGAGAAAGATGTGGCAACCTGCCTCCATAAAGATTACAGCCTTGGATACCCTACAGGGCAGTTCTACTCTGTCCTATAGGGTGGCTATAAGTTGAAATCAATCAGCAGCAATGGGTTTTTAGGGTAGCTAGACTATGAGTCTGAATCGATTCGACAGCACTGCCTTTGGCTTTGGCTTTTGGCTAGAAAAAAAGATGGTCAATAACAAGTGTTGTCAAAGATGTGAAGAAATTGCAAACCCCATGGGTTCCCACATTGCAAGTTGGAATGTAAAATGGTGCAGTCACTGTAGAAAACAATTTGGCAGTTCCTCAAAAAGTTAAACATGGAGTTACCAAATGGCCTAGGAATTTCACTTTTGGTATAGAGGCCAAGGGGACAGCTGGAGCGTGGGAGATACTGGGAGCTGGTCTATAACCCCACAGCTGGACAGCGATGGGGGCTGTGCATAGGTTAATGCATAGTTGGCACAGGTCTCCAGGAACTGACCCATCTGGCCTGCTGAGGGGGGAAGAGGCTGGGTCCTGGCCCAGCATAGCTGCCCTCACTCGGCCACTCAGTCCCCATCTGTGTCTGCTTTCTCCATGGCCACACCCACATGCGTTCCCACGGTACACTCAGGCCTGACTTTTGTGTTCCTCAGACCTTGGCTGTGACAGACAGAGGAGCCAGGACAGTAGGGAGGACCTACCTTTCCTGACTTCGAAAGCTTTAAAGACGACTTTCTTTGATGTCCTGGATTTCCACATTTATTTCTAAGAATCCTAGCCTTAGAGATATAGTAAGACTCTTTCCCTCCCCCTTACACCGCCCCACCCTCATGCCCTTGTTCTTTTCAGGAAGTATCCATCTGTTAAACAGATTTGGGCACTCTTTAAATGAAAGTCCGAGGTGGGGTCCACTTGTGTGCAGGTCTATTGGTCTCCACCCCTCTCCTGGCCCCCATCCCATGAGGCTCTGTGACAGGCACCATGGCCACTTCTCCATAATGGGGCTCATGTCCTCGGTGGGGCCCTCTCACAGTCCCTACCCTGTGAGTTACATCCAAGAGAATTGAAAACATATGACCATACAAAAACTTATACACAAATGTTTGTAGAAGTATTATTCATGATAGCTTAAAAGTAGAAACAACTCAAATGTCCATCACGTGATTAATGGATACATAAAATGTAGTGGTGCTGTTAGGTGCTGTCGAGTCAGTTCTGACTCATAGAGACCCTATGTACAACAGAACAAAACACTACCCGGTCCTGTGCCATCCTCAAAATTGTTATGCTTGAGCTCACTTTACAACCATTGTGTCAATCCATCTCGTCAAGGGTCTTCCTCTTTTTCATTGACCTTCTATTTTACCAAGCATGATATCCTTCTCCAGGGACTGGTTCCCCCCAATAACATGTCCAAAGTATGTGAGACAAAGTCTCTCCATCTTTGCTTCTAATGAGCTTTCTGGCTGTACTTTTTCCAAGACAAACTGACAGACACATGGTGGAAAATGTAGTACATCCATACAACAGAATACTATTTAGCCATAAAAAGGAAGGAAATTCTGATACATGCTACAACATGGCTGAACCTTAAAAATACAATGCTAAGTGAAAGAATCCAGACACAAAAGATCATGTATTGTGTGATTCCATTTATATGAAATGTCTAAAATAGGCAAATCCACAGACATAGAAAGTAGATTAGTGGTTTCCAGGAACTGGGATAGGGAAAAATGGGGAGTGACTGCTAATAGATAAGGGTTTTCATTTTGGAGTAATAAAGATGTTTTGGAATTAGAAGTGGTGGTGGTTCACAACATTGTGAATATACTAAAAGTCACTGACTTGTACACTTTAATGGCTAAATGTTATGCTATGTGAATTATATCTCAATATAACTGTTATTTTTTTAACTATAGTATTGAAATATAATTGACACAAATTCCCAGAATGCCTCAGTTGATATCAAATCAGAGTTTACATTAACTCCTCCCTAAAAGCCACTCCTGGCATGACCTAATTTTTGGTACAGAAAATATTGTCAATGTGCACATAGAAGCTATAATCCCTCTCTCTCTCTGTCCCAGAAAGACTAACAGCTTCTTCCCCCACACACAAGGCAGAATGGGACATGGAGTTGCTCATATATGTGTCTGCCAGGTAAAGAGGTTAATTTATTTTTGAGCTTTGGCAAACCATATCAAGATTTTAGTGTGTTTACTGCAGAGAGTTTACAGTATTTTTTTGTTCTAACATTTGTGTCTTTGTGTTGGTGATGCTGGCATTTGCTCGTTGAATTCAATCACCAGTTCAGCTACCAGACACATCTTAAAGGATGTTCTCTTCCAGTGCTGCCCATTAAAATACCAAAATGTTTTTGTTTCCCACATTTTCCCAGCATTTTAGCCTAGAAGAAACCCCATGCAAAAAGTCAGTTTTATTTTACTGTTTCTGTGAAGATTGTACAAATAATAGGAAGTTTAAGATCAACTGTACTTGAGAAGCAGTACACGAATATGCCTTTTGGTAAAACACAATGTATTTTCACCTGTAATGTGGCCTGAAAGATCAGGAAACACTCTATGAAAAAGAGAACATTAGTCAGATTGTTAGAAGACCTAGATCAAGTCCTAGTTTTGTGACTATCTAATGTGTAAGAGCCTTGGTAGTGCAGAGGTTAAGAACTCAGGCTGGTAACCAAAAGGTTGGCAGTTCAAATCCACCAGGCACTCCTTGGAAACCCTATGAGGCAGTTCTACTCTGTCCTATAGGGTCCCCATGAGTTGGAGTCAACTCGGGTTTGGTTTGGTTTGGAATGTGTAAGAGCCACTAATGACTCTGGACCCCAGTTCCCCCATCTGTTAGATATAGGGACTTAATCAGTAGTGTCTGACTTAAGAACAAAAACTGGGGAACCCTTTCTTGAAATAGAACCTTATGCAGCAGGCAAATCTGTGAGATAAATAAGGAGACGCTGCACTTATTGAAGATTATTCTCATCCCTGTGGTGATCCCCAGGGCAGGTCCAAGGTTAAGAAGCAAGCCAGTTTGTACAATCTCTAAGGGAACACTGGAAGCCTGAAAACATCATAGGAAAATACATGATTGTAGTAGAGATTACTGGTTTTGCCCTTGTATCTATTTTTCATCTTCCACAGTAATTTTTTTAGCTGAGAATAAGGCCACTGTGAATAATGGCTCTATTCCCTAAGCACCCTTGAAAGTGGGTACGGCCAAGTGCTGGCCAAAGTTACGAGAATAAAGTGATATGTGCAACTCTAGGTTCTGCCCTTAAAAACAAAGGACACAGCCAACTGTGTCCTTTTTCCTCATTCTCACAGGCTGCAATCGAACATGGTGCTGAGTTGTCTTGGACCATATGGATGAGAACAACAGCACACAGTTGGTGGGGCAATAAGGGAGAAGAAGCCTGGGGCTCCAGTGATGTTGAAGAGCAAAGCTGCCATCCCAGTGCAGGCTTCTATGTGAGAAAGAAACTTCTGTTTCATTCATGCCATTGTTATTTTGTGTCTCTGTTGTATGGAGTTGAACTTATAACCTAGCAGAGAGCATGGATCTATTACAATTTGTCTAATGGAGAATAATATGTATATCCACAGGAATATTTAGGTAAGGGAGGCCCTTAATAAGAGTTTGCTTAACGGATACATTTGATAATCCTTAATGAGGTAGGCACATTGGACCAGTGCTAGATTTCTTGTTTCAAAAAAAAAAAAGAAGGCCTATAATAACCATCAGTGATCTTCCTTATTCACCTTTTCCACCACATCTAACAGGGCTCATTTTCTTCTCCAAATAAATTTGAAGAATTGTTTTTAAAATATCTGTTTTAAAGGGGCTGAAGTCGCTGAATTATACATGTAAAAAATGTTGAAACAACAAATGTTTTATTGTATACACTCACCACAATAAAAAAAAGGAAGGGCGAGAGACTGAAGAATTTATATACCCAGAGTGACCATGTGACCCCATGCAATCCTATTTTGAGGGTCAGCTCTATGAACTTTGATAGAGCCCCTATTAAAAACCACTGAAGATTGTTCTTAAGTCTGCTTCCACCACATCATTCTCTGGTCTCTTCTACCTAAATAACATTGTCCAAGACCCACAAGCATCGTTCAACTGTAAGAAGCAGTTATGTTACCTCATCTGAGCAATGTAGAAACACAGTTCCTGGAAAGCGTTTTTTATACTCATCTTTCTTTACTCATCTCCACTTTATTACTTCATGCAGTCTCCTTCACCCACTCCAACCAGGCTTGAACTCTACCATCCATATTTATCGCCTCTCCTCATTGTCGCCAGTGACTTCCCTCTTGGGAAACTTGATAGGTAGTTACTAGTCCTCATCTTAATGTATCTCTCAGTGGAATTTGACATGGTCGTTCTATTCTCTTTGAAACATTTCAACCTGGCTTCTTGGATTCTATACTCTCCTGGTTTTCCTCCTGTCTCACTAGTTGATTATTCTCAGTGTCCTTGCTGACTGTCCTTATTTCCCCAAATTCTAAGGGTTAGTATGCTTCTTCAATGCTTGATTCTTAGATGTCATCTCTATTTTCAATGCTTAAGTAATTTCATTTGGTCATGTGGCTTTAAAACCCACCTATGTACTGATAATTCTCAAATGTACAATTTCAGACTCGACCTCTACCTTGAGCTCCAGACTCATACATCCAACTTACATAACACTTTGATATTTCTACCTTGTGTCTAATAATCTTAGGCATAATATACCAGCTCCTGTAGAGTCAGTTCTGACCCCATGTGTATCAGAGTAGAACTGTGCTCCATAGGGTTTTCAATGGCTGATTTTTCGAAGTAGATCACGAGGCATTTCTTCCAAGGTGTCTCTGGGTAGACTTGAACCTCCATTCTTTCGGTTAGCAACTGAGTGTGTTCACCATTTGCACCAATCTTAGACATAATATGTCTGAAACTAAATTTTACAAACTTATGCTTAATTTCAATATTGAGTATAATTTACCTACATAAAACACATAGATTTTAAGTGTAAACTTTGAGGAATTTTGATAGATTTTATACAGCTGTTGTCTTAGGTTGGCTTCTCTAGAGGACCAAAACCAGTGAATTGCGTGTACATAAATATATAGAGATTTATCTCAAGGAAAAGGCTCATGCAGTTATGGAGGCTGGAAACTCCCAAACTCATGGATCAGGAGTCAAGCTGCAGGCTTCACCTGACTCACATGGTTGCAGGGGCTGATGAACCCATTCCTCTCCAGAAGTAACCACTGTTCTGATTGCTAAGAATTAGCACTGCCTGTTCTGGCATTTGCTGTGAGACAGGCATTAAAATCACCATCTATGGTTTACCTATTTCTTTCTTTACTTCTGTCCATTTTTGACTCACGTATTTGAAGCTTTATTATCAGGTGCAGAAACCCTGGTGGTGCAGTGGTTAAGTTCTATGGCTGCTAACCAAAAGGTCAGCAGTTCAAATCCGCCAGGTGCTCCTTGGAAACTCTATGGGGCAGTTCTACTCTACCCTATAGGGTCACTATGAGTCGGAATCGACTCGACAGCAGTGGGTTTGATTATCAGGTGCATATACATTTAGAATTTATATCTCTTTTTGATGACTTGAGCCTTTTAACGTTATGAAATGCCCTTTTAACACCATGAAATATCTTCCTTTATCCTTTGTAATATTTCTTGCCTTGAAGTCTACTTTGTCCAATATTAATATAGTCATATCAGCTTTCTAATGATTAGTGTTTGGGTTGATGTCTACCATCTTACTATTTGCTTCCTATGGGTTCCATTGGTTGCTCTATATATTTTATTATGCATCCTTAATACATCACAGTATACCAATTTTGGGTCAGTTTTTGGCCATTGGCCTTCCACAGTGGCCTCACAAGAATTTCCCAAATAAGCCAAGCTCTTTCGGAGGAGAAGCTTTGCAAGCACTGTTCATTTTTCCGGAATGCTCTTCCCCCAGATGTTTGCATGCTCACTTCCCCAGTTCATGCAGATTTCTGATCAAATGTCACCTCTTCATAGACTCTTCCCTGACAGCCCTGTTACGCTCTACCGTTTTTTAAATAGTATTTTTTTTACCACTGAACATTATATGTTGGGTGCCATCAAGTAGATTCCGACTCATAGCGACCCTAAAGGACAGAGTAGAACTGCCCCATAAGGTTTCCAAGGAGCAACTGGTGGATTTGAACTGCCGATCTTTAGGTTAGCAGCCAAGCTCTTAACCACTATGCCACCAGGATGCCTTATATTACATATTTATTTGTTTGTTTCCTATTGTCTTTCTATGTACAATGCAAGCCCATAAGAGAAAAGACTTTTTCTTATTCAACATTATATCATCTAGAACAATGCCTGGCAAGTAGTAAGCATTCAATAAATACTTGCTGTCTGTTGAGTGGTTAAGAGCTACAGCTGCTAACCAAAAGGTCAGCAATTGGAATCCACAGGCGCTCCTTGAAAACCCCATGGAGCAGTTCTACTCTGTCTGATAGGGTTACTATGAGTCGGAATCGACTCGATTGCAAAGGGTTTGTTTGGTTTTTTATTTTTATTTTATTTTTTGGTCTGTTGAGTAGTACCTTTAAGGCAAACTAGTGCTCTCAGTGATCTAGTATAAAATGGCTTTTTTTTTAAGTTAGCTCCTGGAGAGATAAATTGTTTTGTGCTGTGGAATTCTGAGAAGCTCTTTTTGGTGAAAGATGGAAACATCTCTATAAATACTGATGGCTTTCATTACTGGGATTTTTAAGACTTTACTCTGATCTTCTAAAAGAAAATCTGCCAAAGATAGGAGAGTTAGGAATATTTACCAGAAAATTCCTGGAGGCAATATACTCGTGCCTTTTTCCACTAAAACACTCATGAGTCTGTGAATCTGCAGGCAATGAAAGAGAAGGAGAAAGTCTTTCCAGGAGCTCCTATATCCATAACCAGAAGACTAGCCAGCTTGTGGTTACTACCCTGATACAGAGGGACAGCCTACATAAAATGGGCTTCAAGGATTACTATGTCACTGGGTGAGGAATCCTGCCAAAAATCTCCCATCCTCTTCCCTAGTGAAAGAAAGAGAACTTCTGGATAACCGAAACTGGCTCAACTCAACATAACTTTAAAAATACTTCTTGAATGGCTACTACGTAATGTGTGCCATGGAATAAGTGGACCAAAATTAAATTTCTATCACGGTCCCCAACTAGGTTAGAGTAGTAGCATGTCTAGCCAGTTTAAATGGAAAGTACATTTCTTTTCAATTCTTCTGCACTTCTCATTATTTTGGATAGGAAGTATTCTCTTTCCCTGATTTGGTGAGGTTTTACTATATTTTGAAACAAGTCTAAATGAAATGCATCCCTTTTCACATTGGCAGAATACATCACAATATCTTCCCTGGAGTTACAGTGGCCTATTATCCTCTTCAGAAAACCTGGTGGTGTAGTAGGTAAGAACTATGGCTACTAACCAAAAGATTGGCAGTTGGGATCTACAAGGCACTCCTTGGAAACTCTATGGGGCAGTTCTACTCTGTCCTATAGGGCCACTATGAGTCAGAGTCGACTTGATGGTAATTTTTTTTTTTTTCCTTTTCTGTGGAAATGTATTGCACTTTTACTGGTGAGCATGTAGAAAAAGCCTACAGAAACTCAGCTGCACAAATCTAATGTGTCTGTCAGCTTCAACAGAGTTGTGTGTGTGTGTGTGTGTGGGCAAGTGTGTGTGTTAGTCACAGTAATTATGGAACAATAGCTTTTAACAATTTTAGCGCAGAAGGTCTCTCGCTTTGACCTTCTTGTATCTGGCTGTTTCTTCATTGACAAGAAAGAAGAATTAGATTTCCAGTTAAGCCAAAAGTCTGCTTCATTTGGAAAGGTCTCACATCCCAGCCAGACCAAGGGCCTGATGTTTAATTGCAGAGTTAAGAAGCCAAAAGCCTTGCCATTCTAGCTCGCATCTCTGTATTTACATCTAACACTGGTGCAGTGCCAAAGCAAGTCTGACTCTAGAAATATGTTCTCTCTTGTTGAGACATTAACACCATGCATCTTCATAGTCTCCATTAGGGTAGATAATCCCAATACTCTTAAAACACAAATACATACGGCATTTAGTTACTTTGGTGAGGTGGTGATTCATGGCTGAAATTAAATTTCCTTTCAGAAATGGCTCAGTTTATGATTTGATTGACAATAATAACCCAAGTATATAAAAACCCTGAAACCTTGACCCATCTCTTAACAAGGCCAGCTCCTACAAGCAAGCCCAGGCCTTCTCCTTTGAAAATTTATATAGTTGATTATGAACATCAATGTACAAAAGGTCTAGTGTTTGCTCTTTCAACCAAGAAAAGTTTCAACAGTTATTTCAAATTAACAAAGACCAAAGGAGGAAGAGGAGGAGAAGGAACTAAAAGGAAGAAGAGAAACAGAACAAAGATGGGTAAGAGCAGGAAGATGAAGGCAAACATACCAGCAAGTCAGCCTCTGAGAGGACAAGTGGAGTAGTGAGAATGGCCTGTCAACAACTCCTGTTGCTTCCCAACTTCACCAAATTAACAGTTCTCCACCTTTCAGCTCAGTGTAGTCGTCACTTCCACAGGGAAGTCTCCTCTACCCTCCCTGCCTTGGCTGCACCTCCAGTACTGGCTCTCTTGACACTATAGACCTCTCTTTCCTTGCATATGGCCCAGTTGCAGTTTTTTTTTTTTTTTTTAATTAACTATAGAGCCAGGAATAGAGTCTATTCCCAATAATCAGAGTAGAAAACTTCATAACTCGTGGACCACTGGGTAAAATACTAAGAAGGGTCTCGCCTCAATAGTGGGGAAAATTGTTGTTGTTGTTGTTGTTGTTGGGTGCTGTAGAGTCGATTTCAACTCACAGAGACCAATGGGACAGAGTAAAACTTGCCCATAGGCTGTAATCTTTGTGGGAGCAGACCACCAGGTCTTTCTCTCACACAGCCACTGAATGAGATCGAACTGCCAACCTTTCTGTTAGTAGTTGAGCACTTAACCATTGCACCACCAAGGCTCCTAGTGAGGAAAATTAATCCTGGCAAAATGCTGTTCTGGTCCAACTTAACAAAGCAAGACAAAAAAGATCAAACTGCTTTCAAGTAACTTCACTGCATACCGGAGCAAAAATCAAGAATGTTTTTAGGAATGAATAGAAAAATACCCAGGGCCCTACAAGGTAAAATTCACATATCTGGCATCTAATAAAAAGATTATCAGGCAAGCAAAGAAGCAGGAAACTATAACTCATGAAAAGAAAGAAAAACTGATCCATTGCAACTGATTCAAAAATGAAAAAGATGTTAGTAGACAAAAGTCTACCAACTATATATTCCATATGGTCAAGAAACTAGAGGAGATATTAAACATGTTAAATTGAGACAAGAAAGATATTTAAAAGATCCAAATCAAAATTCTAGAAATGAAAGCTACAATGTCTGGAGTGAAAAATACACTGGATGGGAATAACAGTAAATTAAATATTTTCAAAAAGATCAGTGAACGTGAAGACATAGTAATAGACACTATTCAAAATGCGAGAGAAGGAATTAAAGTAGCATCAATGAAATGCGATATAATTTTAACTGATCAAATGTACACATACTTGGAGTTCCCATGGGTAGGAGTAACAGAAACATATTTGAAGAAATAATGGTAAAAAGTTTTCCAAAATTGATTGAAACTTCAACCCACACACCCAATAAGCTTGATGAATATCAAGCACAAGAAACATGAAGAAAACAACACCAAGACATATAATCAAATTGCCAAAATGCAGTGATAAAAAGAATATCTGAAAACTACCCAGAGAAAAAAGAATGCATTACATACAGAGAAACAAAGATAAGGTAATCAGATTTCTCATCAGAAACAATGCAAACTAGAAGAAAATGGAAAAATGTCTTTAAAGTACTGAAAGAAAAAAGAGCCAACCTAGAATTCCTTGCCCAGCAAAAATATCTTTCACAAAAGAAAACCAAATGAAATTTTTCTCCCTGGAAGGGAGACATGGTAAAGCAAAATCAATAACAATATATTATGGACTTTATCATGTATGTAGAATTCATCACCAGTAGATTTGTACTACAAGAAATTTTAAAGTAAGTACTTCAGGCAGAAGTAAAATGATAGCAGACGGATACCTGCTGTTGTTTGTTATGTGTAAGAGAATAAAGCGTTGCCCGCCCCTGTACCATCTTCATGATCATTAGTACGCTTGAGTCCATTGTTGCAGTTATTGTGTAGTGCCTTCCAACCTAGGGGACTCATCTTCCAGCGGTATATCAGGTAATATTCTGTTATAATCCATAGAGTTTTCATTGGCTAATTTTTGGAAGTAGATTGCCAGACCTTTCTTCCTAGTCTGTCTTTGTCTGGAAGCTCCACTGAAATCTGTCCACCATGGGTGACCATACTGGTATTTGAAATACTGATGGCATAACTTCCAGCATCATAGCACCATGCAAGTCATCACAGTATGATAAAATGGCAGACAGGTGATGGGATGGATACCTAATTCCCACAAAAAAAAATAATAAAGATCACCCCAAATGGTAACTACATGGATAATTTTCTTATAAAAATTTCTTTAAATGTAAAGTGATAATTGAATTTTAAAGTAAAATTAATAACAATATATTGTGGAATTTATAACATGTAGAAGTAATATATGGCAACAATAGCAAAAAGGTCTGGAAGAAAGAAATGGAAGTATACTGTTACAGTGTTTTTATACTATACATGAAGTAGTATCGAAGGCAGAAGGTGATAAGGATAAACCTTAAAGCAACCACTAACATATACAATAAGTAATTATAGTTAATAAGACAATAAAACAAGTAAAATGTAATTATAAAAAAATCCTCAATCCGAAAGAAGTCAGAAAAATAAAACAGGATAAATAGAAAACAACATAATGGTAGATTTAAATGGAATCATGTTAATAATCACTTTTAGGGAAATAAAGTATTATTAAACTGAAAAAAAAGTCAATGAACTGGAAAACAGAAAAAAGAGAAAGTGAGTGAAAACAAAAGCTGATTTTTCAGGATGATAAATAAAATCGGTATATCTTTTAGCCAGACTGATCAAGGAAAAAAAAAATGAAACGCCATGAATTATTAATATTACAAATGAGAGATGTGACATCACCACAGATTCTAGGCTAATAAAAGAATACCATGAATAATAACAATTGTTCATTATATTGAAATGGACAAATTCCCTGAAAGACACAAACTACTAAAGTTCAATTAAGAAGAAACAGAAATTTAAAGAATCGTATACCTAGTAACAAAACAGACTTCGTAGTTGAATATCCCCACGGTGAAAACTCCAGGCCCACAGAGCTTCACTGGGACGTTCTATCAAACACTTAAAGGAGGAAATTACGCCGATTCTGGACAAATGCTTTCAGAAAATTCACTCTATGAGACCAACATTAACCAGATGCCCAAACCAAACAAAAACATTACAAAACAATGAACTTCAGTGTATACCTCACACCACTCCCCAATATTAATTCAAAATGGATCATAGACCTAAATGTAAAGTCTAGAGCTAGAAAACTTCTAGGAGAAAATCTTTGTGGCCTTGAGTTAGGCAAAAATTTCTTAGATACGATTCATAAAGAAAAAAAAGATGAATTGGTCTTTTTCAAAATTAAGATATTCTGTCCTTTGCAAGACACTGTTAAAAGAATGAAAAGACAAATCACAGACTAAGAAAAAATATTTGCAAATCACATATCTGACAAAAGATTTCATCTAAATTATATAAAAAGCTCTCTAAACTCAATAATAAGAAAAACAGTTCAATTAAAACGGGCAAATGAATAGACACTTTAGCATAGGAGATGTACAGATGGCAAGAACATAAAAAGATGCTCGACATTATTAATTAAATTAAATGATAAGATGCTAATATATACCTGTTAAAATGTCCAAATTTGAAAGCCGAGTATTGACAAGGATGTAGGAAAAAACAAACCCATTGCCGTCAAGTCGATTCTGACCCACAACAACCCTACAGGACAGAGTAGAACTGGCCCATTGAGTTTCCAAGAAGTGGCTGGTGGATTCGAACTGCCAACCTTTTGGTTAGTGGCCGAGAGGGAAAGGAATTCTCATACTCTGCTGGTGGGAATGTAAAGTGATATAATAACTTTGGAAATCAATTTGGCAGTTTCTTAAGATATTAAACATACACCTATTATATGACCCAACTATTTCTCTCCTATGTATTTACTGAAAAGACATGGAAAGCATATGTCCCTACAAGGACTTATGTACAAATGTTCATAGTTACTATCTAATAACCAAAAACTGAAAAATGCCCATCAAGAGGTAAATGGGTAAACAAATTATAATACATGTGTGTAATGGAAGACTAGTCAGCAGTAAAGTTGAATGAGCTACTGACACATGCAAAAACATGGATCAATCTCCAATTATGCCAGGTAGAAGAAGACAGACAAAAAGAGCACATACTCTATGGCTCCATTTGCATAAAATTCTAGAAAATGCAAACTAAAACAGAATGACAGAAAAATCAGTGTTTGCCTAGCAAGGGGGATAGGAGGAAGCAGGAAAGGGAGAAAGAGAGGGATTACAAAGGAACCGAGGAAACTTTTAGAGGTGGTGGGTACATATATTATCTTGATTGGAGTGATGGTTTCAGAAATTTATTCATACATCAAAATTTATCAAATTGTACAGTTTAAACACGTGCAGTTTATTATATGTCAATTGTACCTTATTAAAGCCAATCTTTAAATAATCGTATTTTCCAAAACAAATTAGTGAGAAAAGTGTCATTTCTTGACACTCTTGCACATCTGTTTTATGTCACACTTTATAAAAGACAGCTGGATTTTCCTATCTGTATGCTGCATTCAATATGTTCTGTTATGTTGTTTTAGTTTAAGGATATGAAGAAAATCCATATTCACAAATGTGTAATTGCAAAAGAAGGGAGTATTTAAATAAACTTTTCAGGTAATTGTAGATATTCCTTTTTGATACCACATCAAAACTTGACAAGTAGGAGTTTCTTAAAAGTTAGTTGCTCCCCGAGACTATAGCCCTAAGTTACTCTGACATGGAACTCCAGCTATTCATGGAAACCACCTTCCAGCCAAGCAATAAAGAGTCCTATAAAATAAATAACAGCCGAAAAGAACCTGCTGCATAGAACAATTATAAGAGACCAAAAGGGCAACATTCACCCAAAAGTAAAGATGAGCAGGCAGGAGGGGTAGGAAAACCAGACAAAAGGAAACAGGGAATCCAGGGCGGAAATGGGGAGAGTGTTGGCACAGTGTAGAGATTGCAACCAATGTCATGGAATCCTTTGTGTACAATTTGTTGAATGGGAAGCTGACTTACTCTGTAAACTTTCACCTGAAACATGATAAAACATACATTTTTTTTTTAAAAAAAAGAGATAAAGGAAAGAACAACTACCATAATGGTGGTGGAATAATTTGGAAAAGGATAATGAGAATGGTAGCACAACTTGAAGACTGTAACCAGTGTCACTGAACTGCGCATGTGGAAATTGTTGCAGTGGCGTACTTTTGGCTGTGTATACTTTCATCAAAATAAAAAGAAAAAAAAAGTTAGATGTAGTGTGGAATCTGAAATCATATTAATGGACTTTTCATATTCTGTTATGTTAAAAATCCATTGGTCTATTTTATGCTTTGACTGGATATCACATCCATGCATAGCTTTATAATAATTTTATACTTGGAAAATATCAGTTCACTAAGTAGATCTTCCAAATGCTGACACATTTGATTGTATATAAATATATACAGAGAGAGAGACAGAGCCCTAGTGGCCCAATGATTAAGCACTCAGCTGCTCATCAGAAGGTCCTTGGTTACAACCCACCAGCTGCTCCTTGGGAGAAAAGATCTGTCAATCTGCTCCCATAACGATTACAGCCTAGGAAAACCTGCAAGGCAGTTCTACTGTCTCCTAGAAGGTCATTATGAGTCGGAATTGACTTGATGGCACACAACAACTCTCCCCCCCCCATGTATATAAACCAAACCAAACCTGTTGCCGTCGAGTTGATTCCGACTCATAGCAACACTGTACAACAGAGTAGAACTGCCCCATAGGGTTTCCAAGGAGCACCTGGTGGATTCGAACTGCTGATCATTTGGTTAGCAGCCATAGCACTTAACCACTATGCCATCAGGGTTTCCATACATATATATATATTTTTAAAAAAACATTCAATAATATCACCACCAATATTAACTAAAAAGTCATCAAGTATTAGGAAGCTGTCAAACTCACTGTAGTAGACACAACTTTTCCAAAATTTTTATTTTACTTTAAAGATCTAATTTTATCTTTGACAACAAATGCTGTTAGTTGTTTTTCTTGAAATGATAGGCTCACTTCTTTCTTTTCCTAGAAAATGTATGCCAAATATCCAAATACAAATAACCATAGTTTCTATGTCACTCATTCTAAGAAAGAATGGATTTCCCTTGAACAAAATGGCTCATTTAGCTTACAACTTGGACAATCTCACAAGGGCTTTTCCTTGAGACAACCATTATACTCTGATATGCAATGGAATTTCTTCATGCGTACTTCCCATTATATCACACAGAATATTAAAAAGATGTTTATTCAAGCGTTGAGATTTAATATAACTAATTTTTACATCAAGGACATTCTTAAGTGAAATTGGTAATTTTTTTTTCTATCATTAATATCACATGCAAGTAAAATTATGCTGAATATAATTTAAAAATGGTTGCAGCAGTACATTGACAGGGGACTGCTAGAAATTCAACCCAGATTCAGAAGAGGATATGGAACCTGGCTGAAAGCAGAGAATACCAGAAAGACATTTACCTGTGTTTTATTGACTATGCAAAGGCATTCAATTGTGTGGATCATAACAAATTATGGATAATATTGAGACGAAAAGGAATTTCAGAGCACTTAATCATATTCATGAGGAACCGGTATGTAGATCAAGAGGCAATTGTTCGAACAGAACAAGGGGATACTCTGTGGTTTAAAGTCAGGAAGCGTGTGCGTCAGCATTGCATCCATTCACCTATACTTATTCAACTTGTATGCTGAGCAAATAATCTGAGAAGCCGGTCTATATGAAGAAGAATAACGCATCAGGACTGGAGGAAGACTCATTAACAACTTGCGTTACACAGATGACACAACCTTGCTTGCTGAAAGTGAAGAGGACTTGAAGCACTTACTGATGAATATCAAAGACCACAACCTTCAGTATGGATTACACCTCAACATGAAGAAAACAAAAATTTTCACAACTGGACCAATAAGCAACATCATGATAAAGGGGAAAAGATTGAAGTTGTCAAGGATTTCATTTTACATGGATCCATGATCGACACCCATGGAAAGCAGTTAAGAAATTGACGCATTGCATTGGGCAAATCAGCTGCAAAAGACCTCTTTAGAGTGTTAAAAAGCAAATACGTCACGTTGAAGACCAAGGTGCGCCTGATCCAAGCCATGGTGTTTTCAATTGCCTCATCTGCATGAGAAAACTGGGCGATGAATAAGGAAAACCAAAGAAGAATCGATGCCTTCGAATTGTAGTGTTGCTGAAGAATATTGAATATACCATGGACTGGGGTGGGTGGGCCAAAAGAATGAACAAATCTGTCTTGGAAGAAATACGACCAGAATGCTCCTTAGAAGCAAAGATGGCAAGGCTACATGTCACACACTTTGGCCATATTATCAGGCGGGGTAAGTCCCTGGAGAAGGACATCATGCTTGGTAAAGTAGAGGGTCAAAGAGGAAGACCCTCAGTGAGATGGATTTAACACAGTGGCTGCAACAATGGGCTCAAACACAGCAATGATTGTGAGGATAGTGCAGGATTGGGTAGGGTCACTATGAGTTGGAACCGACTCAATGGCACCTAACAACAACATTCCAAATCATCAATAGAGTCCCCCAACCCCATGGAAATTTGGCATAGGGCCTAACTGAGGCAACATGGGTGGCATCTGATGTCCAGGATACACAGGAGGCTAGAAGACACTGTGTCCTTGGCATTTGGTGGAAGTCCTTTGGAGATCTTTGGACTTTCACACACCATGAAATGGGTGTGTTCAAATAAATCTCATCTAGATCAACGAACAGAGAGTTGCTGACTGACATCTGAGATATGGTTGAATGAGTGGAATGAATGAACGATTGAGAGGGTTGGTGTCGTCAGGTACTGTGAGGTTACACTGGAGGCTGTTATAACCCTATACTCTTCAGTACTCAATAAATAGTCTAGGAGATTGATGTTGAATATCAGATACTCCAATGTCTATCCATTTGACTAGAAATATTTTCTGATACCTCTTATCACTTTAACATTGGGTTTCTAGTTATTATAGGCCTAAAACCTTGAGGTTAACCTTGTCTCTTCCCCTCATACTGCACATCCAAGCTTTCAGCAGATCTTAATGATTCTTCCTTCGGAACACATCCATAATCCAACCACTTCTCAATGGCTCCACCGCTACTATCCATTTCAAGGCACTGTCATGTCCTGCCTAGATTATTGCAGTAGCCTTGTCTCTTCTTTGCTTCTTTCCATCTTCCACTCTTGCCTCCCTTCAGACCATTCTTCACTCTTTTTAAAGTTGTTAGGTCAAGTTACTCCTCTGCCCCAAGCCGTCAACTGCCTCTATTTTCACTCAAAGTAAAAGCCACAGTCCTCACTACGATCTACAGCCCCCTGCATGGTGTTCCTACCTTCCCTCCCCCACTTCTCTCACTTCATCCTCCGTTGCTCTCTCTGCTTCAGCCACATTGGCCCCCTGGTTTTTCCTCAACCAGACCAGGCCCACACTTACCTCAGGGCATTTTCACTAGGTATCCCCTTACCTGAAAATTTTTGCCCCAAGGAGCTGCATGGTTTGCTCCTTTGCTTTCTTCAAGATTCTTTTCATATATCACTTTCTCAGTGAATCCTTCCGACTTAATGTTGCCCACCACCTGGGACACTCACCTTCAATTCCCTTTCCCTGTCTTATTTCTGTCCATAATATATATCACATTTAATTGTTTTGTTTATTAACTACCTCTGCCCAACAGAGTGAAAGCACATGACTGCAGGGATTTTGGTCTGTTTTATCAGCAGCATATCCCCAGCTCCTTTAACAGTGCCTGATCTGACCCTATAAACTCGTTGCCAGTGAGTCAATTCTGACTCATAGTGACCCTATAGGACAGAGTAGAACTGCCCCATAGGATTTCCAAGGAGTGGCTGGTAGATTTGAACTGCTGACCTTTTGGTTAACAGCCATATCTCTTAACCACTGTGCCACCAGGTTTCTAACCCGGCCCTACCGTAAGTCAAAAAACAAGTTACCATTGAGTTAAGTCCAATTCATGGGGACCCCATGTGTGTCAGAGTAAAACTGTGCTCCATAAGGATTTAAATGGCTGATTTTTCAGAAGTAGATAGCCAGACCTTTCTTTCAAGGAGCGTCTAGGTAGACTTGAACCTCCAAGCTTTCAGTTAGCAGCCGGGGACCATTTTCATCACCCAGACACTCTGAATTTATAGTACATGCTCCGTAAATAAGTGAATAGATAAATTGGTCTTTTTAACTCTGTTTTGAGGTCATTGCACCTTACAAACCTCAACTTATTACTCTAATGTTTGGCACAGCCCTCAACACTAGCCCTATCCTGGTCACTGACAGCAGTATGTGAAGCAAACAGTGCCTAGAAAAGCACAGTCAGTCATCAGATGTCCCAGAGGCAGTGCTGGGGCAACTGAGACTATGTTTAGCTCATTTGGACTCAACTGTTTCCTCTCATCATTCCTAAATTGGAGCAGACAGTGGTAGAGAACAAGTGGCTCAGGCTGCACAGCAGTTAGAAGGGGCCTTTAACATGCTCCTGTTGAGAGGTCCAATGACCCTGTTCAAGAACCAGCTGGACTCTGGCAAAAACGCAGGAATTCTAGGAAGTTATGCCTCAAGTCAGTGGTTCGAACACACCAGCCACCCTGCAGGAGAAAGATGTGGCAGTCTGCTTCAGTAAAGATTACAGCCTTGGAAACCCTGTGGGCCACATTCCCTGCCAAAAAGCTCTTCTTCATAAATAACAGCCACTACACAACACCAGACCAATGCACCTGTGTTGCTTGGGGAATTTATGTTCATCACCTATCCATCTGTTTTGGATTAAAGCAATGATATCTTGAATTGTGTTGTGCCTCTGCCCATAAAACACAATAATTATAAGTTGTATCTTCATAGTGCTTTCTGTAAGAACGGTCTTTGTTAGGGAATACCCCGCGATGGATAAGCTAACCTTGCTGCCCGGCCTGGGTGCTGAATACGTGGTGAGTCCATTCAATCCCCAGCAACTCTTCTTAACCCTCCTTTAGCTCACCAAAACAACAAAAAGATTACTCAAGAAGGTTGCTGTTGGTTTGAAAGTACAGGTTCACCCACTTCTTCCCCGTGCTCTGTGTCTGTTCCTATTTTCTCTATCACAAATATGAAATACTGAAAATTCTGAAGATATCAGTGCCTTCTAATGCAAGTACATTTTCTTAAGTACCTGCTGCAAGGTTCTTGTAATTGCCTTTGTAGAGTTACGCCCACAGCTGATGCCTATGGCAATGGTGAAAGGGTTTTGAAAATAAATTTTGATAATGATGCAGAATGATTTAGGAGCAACCATGAAGAGTCACCAGGGGAAAGTTGACCAGGCTCTTGCCCTCAACTTTATTAGAGTGCAAGAGTTGATTGAAAGCAAAAATGCTGACTTTTGCCTTCGAGCTCATTGAGATATATAAACCCGACTGCAAATGTGTTCCCTTACAGCAAGGGGCACTTCCTCCAAGTGCTGAAACACTTCTATTGCCTTTCTAGGGCATTGTCTTCTTTCTCCCAAAATACTGGAGGAAGACATATTGGCAATCAGAAGTGGCTTGGGAAGTGTGGTGGAAAAGCAAAAGGGTTGTGAGAGATGCTCACGCAGGTCCCAGTCCTTGTCCCCAGGAGATCGCTCCTCTTCAGGCACCAGAAAGCTGGTCCTCTTCAGAACAGCACCCTCCTAGCCTGGAAAGTGCTGGGTACACACTGCCAAGTTTTTCTGTATCAGGGTGATCCTCTCTTTCTGTCAGCGTAGTCTTTATCTAAACAGGACAAATTCTGATTGATTAGAATTCCTCTTTTTATAAGTACAAATAACATTTACAGTCAGTCCCTTGCTTTACCCTCAGAGACATCAATCATACCCATCATATATGGATTTTACTAGGTAAACTCTCAGAGGGCAACATTTTCTCTAGGTTTTAGGGAGCATTTTACCATGACTGGTCCCTGGGTCGTGCAAAAGGTTAATGTGCTTGGCTTCTAACCAAAAGTTTGGCGGTTCAAGTCCACCCAGTGGCACTTTGGAAGAAAAGCCTGGAGATCCACTTCTGAAAAATCAGCCATTGAAAACCCTATGGAGCCTATAGAAAAATCCTGATCAAAAGGGAGAAAACATGAAACAGAATTTCAAATTCTCATGGAATCCAGACTTTCTGGAACCATTGAGGTTGTATTAACCCCAAAACTATTGCCCTGAGATTATCTTTAAATCTTAAACCAAAAATGTGCCCTAAAGTCTTCTTTAAACCAAACAGTAGTTTCATTTAATTAGTAAATTAAGTGAACATTGTACTTTTTAAAGAGCTATCTATATATATATATATATTTTTGTCTATATGGGATCAAATAGACAGCAACAACTCAAAAGGTTAGATAGGAAGCTTAGGGGGCAGTGAGTTTATGTTAATGAGGGGAAGAATTTGGAAGGGGTTGCACAACTTGAAGAATGTAATCAATGTCAATAAACCGTACATGTAGAAATTGTTGAATTGATGTATGTTCTGTTGCATATATTTTCAACAACAATAAATAAATAAATAAGAAAATTCTATGGAGCACAGTTCTACTCTGACACAACTGAGGTTGCCATGAATCGGAATTGATTCAACTGCAACTGGTAGTTACTATGGCTTCACATGGATGAAAAACAATACCTGGTTTTCAGTGGGGGAAAAATACATTCTAGGCACAATTTTGTTAATCTTATCCCCTCTTCATCAATTCCTGTGACTCCAACAGCCCAAGTTGAAGCTGTCCCGTTGCCATCTTTAACTGCTTTGTGTCCACTCATATTTGTGTTAAGCTTCTGTAGCAAGTTTCACACATTATACCCACACACCCTTCTTATACTCATACATCCCTCTTAAGAAGCTAAGACAACAATGATTATTTCTGTTTTACAATAGAAGTAACAGAAAATACAGGTATTCTGAGAAATGAAAAATCCAAATCTTCTACCAGAATCTGTTTGGTTGTAAGAAACACCAAACTAACTTGAATAAAAATAGAATGTACTACAAGGATATACAACCTATGGGAAACTAAAGGCATTAGGTCCAACCTTCACCCAGGCAAGTCTGACTTCAGTGTGAAAGGGCGGGGGCAGCTATAAGAAGGCCAAGCACTTTCCCAGGACTGCAGTTGATTGACTGCAACCTCTTCAAACTTCAAAGTTACTTGGAAGCCTAAGGAGAAAAGAAAATTGTTAAAATATATTTTTAGGTGACTGTGATGGTCAACGTTATATGTCAGCTTGGCTAGGCTATGATTCTCAGTGGTTTGGCAGACACTGGGCTGGCTGCTCTTCCATAATGTAATATAATGTAATCACTTTCCATGATGTGATCTGATGTGATCAGCCAATCAATTAAAAGAGGAGTTTCCTTGGGGGTGTGGCCTGCTTCCAGTATATAAACGGATGGTCTGGCAAAGCTTTCTCTCTCTCTCTCTACATATTTATATATACTTTTTACTGTTTTTGCTCCTGTAGAGAACTCAGACTAACACACTTTTTTTTTTTTTTTTAAATAAAAAGCTCTCTGCATTGTCCCTGGGTGAGAGAGTGTTTTTGATTGAACAAACTGTCTCTCTTCATCTTTCTTGCTCTTTTTCCAACAACTGTTGGAAGATTGGTTAACAGGAGTCTCTCACAAATCTCTTTCTTTCTGTATCACTCTCTCATCTCTTGGTCTTTCATCTCTGCTGCTCTTTATGCCTCTGTTCTGTTCTTCTCTCACACACTCTGTCAGCCAGCTTTCTCAACATGCAATTTCTGTTGCTTCCCCCTTAAATTTACTGGCACATAGCTTTGACATCCTTTTATTTAGCCACTAATTCTATATGGACTTTAACCCAAAGCTAAACACACTGCAAAATTTAGAGGACACAGTCCCTAAGACTGTTGGCACTTCTGACACCAAATGCAAGTTTGAGGGGTTCCCAAACCACTCTCCATTTGGGTAGATAGGAAGACTCACAGAACTCTCAAAGCTTATCACATTCGCAGTTACAGTTTATTACAGAAAAAAGGGTACAAATTAAAACCCAAAGGAAGGGAGTCATAGGGCAAGCTGGGAGGGATACCAAACAGGAAGCATAAATTGTCTTCAGGAATGCTATCCTCTTGGCATCAATGTGCACAATATATTATTATTTTCAACTGAGAAGCTCACCCAAGTTTCATGTCCACAGTTTTTATTGGGGCTTCAGAATGTAGGCATGACTGACTGAATGACTGAATGCCTCTATGGCTGATCTCAGCCTCCAGGTTGACTGACACCTCCGGCCCAAACTCCCACTCTAAATCACGTGATTGGTCTCTCAGGTGTGTCCAGCCCCCTCCCTAAGACTATCAGGTATAGCAGGCCCAACCTGAAGATCAGTATAGCCAGCCCCTCCCCCCTCATCCAAACGAAGACCTTCCTATGTAGGTATGACATAAGTTACCTCCAAAAGCCAGGGCACAGGCCAGACCTCCTTTTGGGCAAGCCAAATTCTTTACTACACATCTTTCAATGCACAACAGCAGTCTCTGTAATTCTCAAGTCAAATTCCAAAGAGAATTTGACTTGCTTATTAATCTGATTGGTCCTTGGCCACGAGCAGTTCAATAGGCCTGGGTCAGGTGTCCATCCATGGTTCAAATCAGCAGTGACAGAAGTAGAAAAGTGGGCACACCCTAGCTGCATAGAGTGGGGCACATGAACCTAGGAGGGAGTGTTGGACATAGCTGCAAACAGATCAACATATCCTCTACTCCCAAATCATACAGCTCTCACTGGCAAAATTAGCCCTGGAAGCCAGGGCTTCTAATGCCACCCCAGGGTCACAGTCACTACAACATTTGTAATGAGTATGTGAAAAATGGAGTTTCTTCATCCAGAAATAGACCTACATATATGCAATCACTTGATTTTCAACAAAGGTGCCACTGCACTTTAATGAGAAAGGATGACCTTTTAAATAAATGGTGCTCAAACCATTGGATATCAACTTGGGAGAAATTAACATTGACCTTTATCTCACATCACACTAAAAAGTTAATTTGCAAAGCATCATAGATATAAATTTAAAAGCAAAATAAACAAAAAAATCCATTGCCGTCGAGTGAATTCCGATTCATAGTGACCCTATAGGAGAGAATAGAACTGCTTGATAGGGTTTGAAAGGTAAAATGACAAAGCTTCGAGAAGATACATAGGAGAATTTTTTTTGACCTAGGGATAGGCAAATGTTTCTTAATGCACAAAAAGCATCAACCATAAAAGCAAATGATGTTTTTTTAACAGTTGGGTTACAATAAAATTAAGAACTTCTATTCTCAACCCTGGTGGCATAGCGATTAAGAGCTATGGCTGCTAACCAAAAGGTGGGCAGTTCAAATCCACCTGCTGCTCCTTGGAAACCCTATGGGGGCAGTTCTACTCTGCCCTATAGGGTCGCTATGAATCAGAACAGACTAAACGGCAACAATGGGTTTGGGGTTTTGTTTGTTTTACTCTTCACCTCAAGAAAGTAGACAGAAAAGCCACAGGATGGGAGAAAATATTTGCAAAACACAGTGAGCTGAGCTTATATCAAGAATATATGAAGAATTTCAATTTGAATGGGCCAGTTTAAAAATGGGCAAAGACAAGCACTTCACACACAAAAGGATCCAACTGGCCAATAAGCATATAGAAAGATAGTGAACATCATTACTCATCAGGGAAATGCAAATTAAAGCCCCAATGAGATAACATTACACGCCCTCCGGAATGGCTAAAATTAAAAAGACTGAGATACCAAGCGTTGGTAAGGATATGGAGAAGCTGGAATTCTCATAGATTGCTGATGGGAGTTCAGCCATTTTGGAAAACCAATTAGCAACATCCACTAAATTTAAACATATATTTTTTACCCATATTGTTGTTGTTGGTTGCCATCCAGTCGACTCCAACTCATGACACTTGTCGGGGGACAGCCCCAGCAAGGAAAGACCCTCGCTGTGCGTCCTGGCAGATAATCCAAAGAACTGACACATAGCCCTTTCCAGATTCATACGTTTATTCAGGGAAACTTACTTACACAGGCAAGCAGCTGCTTTCTCCAGTGGCGGCCGGCTGGAGTATTTTCCGCAACCACCTAGCAAGGGACCCAAGCTTATATACCATTCCAGCTGGGACCAAGGCTCATCCTTTTCTCCCACATCTTTGGGCAGTTGGTGTTCCCAGGGACTTCATGTCCACGCCCAGATGTTTACCTTTTTGTTGCTAAGGCATTCTTCTGTGTTGGCCGCTGGCCCAGTCATGCCCCTCCCCCCATCCCAAATTCATCCCCCAGCGTGCTTCAGGGAAGAGCAAAGCTGACTCCATTAGGGAGTGGATGCATATAGCTGAATAGCATTACCCTACAACGATCTTATGTAAAAGAGAACTAACTGTTGCCTGGTGTGTTTGAGTCCATTGTTGCAGCTATATTGTCAGTTCGTCTCACTGAGTATTTCCCTCCTTTTCGCTTACCCTCTGCTTCACCCACCCTGATGTTCTTTTCTAGCAATTGGTCTTTCCTAGTGATATGTCCAATATAAGTTAGCAAAAATTTTGCCATCTTCATTTCTAAGGACCATTCTGGTTGTATTTCTTCTAAGACTGATTTGTTCATCCTTCCGACAGTCCATGATATATTCAATATTCTTCACAACACAATTCCAATGCATCAAATCTTCTTATCTACCCTGTGTCCACTTCTGGATATATACCCAAGAGACATGAATGCCTGTGTCAATGAAAAGACATAAGCCTCTGTGTCCTTAGAAGCTTTGTTGATAATAGCCCATTACTGCAAACAACCCAGATGTCCGTAAAATGGAGAATGGATAAATTCTGATATATTTGTATAATGGAATTCTATACAGCAATTAAAAATGAAATCTACTGATTCATACAACATTAATGAATCTCACAGATAGTTTGTGGAATAAAAGAAGCCAGACACAAAGGAGGAATACTGTAGGATTCAACTGAAATGAACTCCAAAATGAGACAAAAATAATGGATTATAATGAAAATCATAATAATGGTTACCTCTACCAGGAGGTGGCAATGGACAGGGAAGGGGGCATGGGAAAACTTTCTGAGGTGCTATAAATTTTTTTATCTTGATCTGGGTGATAGTTACATGAGTATATACATAAAATATAAATGTATCGAGCTCTGCACTTGAGATTACACTTCATATGCTTCAATGTGCACTTCAATTTTGTAATTCAATAGAAATGTAAAAACAAACTGGCAAACAGATTCTCTCTAAGTAGGAGGTTAAATGATTCTCATTTTGTGCCCTTTCAAGACTGTGTTTGAAGCTATATGATGTAAGGGAATAGAAATGAATAGCATTGATACAGCAATGAATCGTGAATAGCCGCTAAAACAACCAGAGCCATCTGTCCTAGTCATCAAGTGCTGCTGTAACAGAAATACCACAAGTGGATGGCTTTAACAAACAGGAGTTTATTCTCTCACAGTCCAGTAGGCTAGAAGTCCAAATTCAGGCCATCAGCTCTAGGGGAAGGCTTTCTCTGTTGGCTCTGGAAGAAGGTCCTTGTTATCAATCTTCCCCTGGACTAGGAGCTTCTCGGCGCAGGAACCCCAGGTCCAAAGGCCACACTCTACTCCCAGTGCTGCTTTCTTGGTGGTATGAGGTCCCCTGTCTCTCTGCTCACTTCTCTCTTTTATATCTCAAAAGTGATTGGCTCAAGACACAATTCAATCATGTAGATTGAGTCCTGCCTCATTAACATAACTGCCACCTATCCCACCTCAGTAAGATCAACACATAGGAAAATCACATCAGATGACAAAATGATGGACAATCACACAATACTGGGAATCATAGCCTTGCCAAATTGATACACATATTTTGGGGGGACACATTTCAATCCATGACAGCATCCTAATATTTGGGGTGTTTTAAAATCAATTTTCAAGAATTCTATACACTGTCTCATAGCATCCACAAGTGACAGGCAAACTAAACAAACAAAACCATTAGCAGGTGTAATATCCTTTAGGAAAAACTCTTTTTTATTTCAGTGAATTTATTAAGGGATAAGAGGCTCCTGTAAGGAATTTTTTTTTTTCATTAAAAATACACTTCAGTTTCAAATGCTCTTGATTTTTTTTCACAATCTACAGTTTACATTTAACAAGTAAATACACAGCACAATCTCTACCCTTAAACCATGTTTGCAATCTCTTTTAGGTTAGAAAAAATGAAGCAGGGATACAGTTTTTATCTTTTCAAATCTGAAAGAGAAAGACAAAATGGATTACTGTAAAGAAAGAATAGAATGAAGTTGTTAATGCTATGTGCAGTTCCTAAGTGGCAAAAATGGATCACATGCTGGGCTGCTAACTGAAAGGCTGGCAGTTGGAGTCCACCTGGAGGCACCTTGGAAGAAAGTCCTGATAATCTATTTCTGCAAACTCAGCCATCGAAAACCCTATGGACCACAGCTCTACTCTGACACACATGGGGTTGCCATGAGTCAGAATTGACTTGACGCCAACTGGTTTGGTTCATGCTAGCCATGTTTCTTCTCTGAGTGAGCAATGCAAACATAATACAAGTACTTCCCATACTTGGCCTCCTGCTTGTGTGGAAAACAAGAAAGAAGATGTTGACATCAGGAAGATAAGTCTGCAGCAGAACTCTGCCCCAGGCACAAGAAGCAACAGAAGCAGCAATCTCAGAGGGAACTAAAGCTGAAGGGAGGGAAGAGGGTGTAGCATAAATTGAGATAAAGTCTAGGAAGCTAGAGATTCCATCTGGAAGCAATGTGCAGAAAAGCAGAAATAAACTTGAGCAGAAGAAAACAGTTGGGTCTGAAATGACAGCTTGCCTTCATCCTTAGTGCCCTCGTGCTGACCTCCTAGAAAATTAGACTTGCCCCCATGGGAAAAAGCCTGTATGAGTTTCCTTAGCCATAATTTATTTTTAAGAAAAAAAAATATATATAGTGTTAGACAATAATGAGATCTTAAAGGGGAAAAATACTGGCATGCCTGTATAGAAAGAACTATCCAAATATTTATTTGAAGGCCTGGTTCTACCATGAGTAAGTTAGATGACCCTATATGAATCTGGGCCTCGGTTTTCTCGTTTGCAAAATGGAGGGACTGAGTGACACAATCTCTATCAGCTCTCCCCACCCTAACATTAAATTATGTTCCATAGTCTCTATTTAAGAAATTTGAACATGGACAGAGCATAAGGACATCATGCTGAGTGATGTCAATCACAAAAAGACAACTATTGTATGACCTCTCTTATATAAAGAGACCAGAAAAGACAAATGTATAGAGACCAAAATTTATTAGCAGCTACCAAGGGCAGGAGGGAGGGGGAAAGAGGGAATTATTGCTTATGGAGTACTGAGTTTACGGTGATCAAAAAATTGCATTGATTAAGGGTAAGAGTTGCACAGCTGACAAATGTAATTGATGTTAATTAGTTATACAAGTTAAATCGGCAAATGTGTGATAGATATTTTTATACCAACAAAAAGAAAGAAAAAAATGGGAAGCTGCTGAGACTGCTTATATACAACCAAACACTCAAGGGATTTAGTTTCTTGGTTTGGAGGGTCATGGTTTCATGGGACATCACAGTTAATTGGCTTATAATATCATATTTAATGCTTCTGTTCTACTGCCTAGCTCATTGCATAGTGCCTAGGGTCTCCAAAGCTTACAAGTGGCCATCCAAAATACAACTGGTCTCTATTCACCTGCAGCAACAGAGGAAGAAGGAGAATCAGGGATAGGAGGAGGAAATGGCATGTGCGGTTAATTGTCTCTGTGAAAAACTGCTTCCTCTGCCGTGAGACCAGAAGGACTGGATGATGCCAAGCTACCATTAATGAATGCTTTGATCAGAGATTCTATGGCAGAATCCTGATCAAAAGGGGGGAAATACAGAACAGGTTCAAATTCTGAAGGAATCCAGACTTTCTGGAGCCATTCAGGATGGATAAATCCCCAAAACTATTGCCCTGAGATAATCTTTAAACCTTAAACCAAAAATATCTCCTGAGGTCTTTAATCCAAACAATAGTTTAGCTTAATTAGTAAAGAATTCCTGCCTTGAGCATTGTGATCTTTTAAAGAGTTATCTATATGGTATCAAACTGACAACAGCAACTAGAACGATTAGCTGGGAAACTTAGGGGGCAGTGAATTTGTGTTAACTGGGGAGGAACAATGCAGAAAAGGAGGGTGAGAATGGTCACACAACTCAAAGAATGTAATCAATGTCACTGAATTGTACAATGTAAAAACTGTTGAATTGGTATATCATCTGCTGTGTATATTCTCAACAACAACAGAAATAAAATTATTTTAATGTATGATAAAGTTGTAGAAGGATTTTCTTCAAATATGCTCTAAAAAGAAAAGTCAGTACTGAAGAGGAGTGAGCTTCAGTGAGGTGACATTTCACTAACACGAGCATCTCCTTCTCCAAGCTGGTTTCAGTTTGGTGCTTTCCTCTCTGCACAGGGCACATCTGGCCCTTCCAAATGCCTGTTCCTAAATTATCATCAGCCTCAACTCAGAACACCAACCACTCCTGCTATATTTCGTTTTCCTGTACTGTCTCAGGAGCTCCAACAAAAGGCCACTAGAAGAGTAGTGTTATTTCTCTATTCACAAAGACAGAGAGGGGGTTTAGGGCCATAACCACAGCCCTTGCTCTCTTCCGTTAAGCGGGACTTGTGGAAATGTTCCAGCTCCACCGGGAGGAGGGCTCTCAGCTCAGCAGTCTAACCGGGACTTCCTTGTTGGGTTCAAAGGCAAACTAAATTCCTGTGAAATCTAAAAACAGACTAACATCACACCACGCACAACAGAGGTGGAATTTTCCTTCCTGCATTTGCATGATTCCGGGCCTTGAATCTTTGCTGCCCTAAAGTCTAGATGAAATCTGTGAAACATCTCTGAAACAATTCACAGTTCATGAATTCAGCACTCAGTGTTTTTTAACTCTGGGTCAATCCAACATGATCCAGACTCAAGAGACAATTTTTTAAAAATGGAATTGCCTTTCTCCTAGGCAGCATGGCTGAAGATAGTATCACTAAGATAGTATCACTAGCTGTACTTTATCACTCAAGCTGCTCAGGAAGAAACTTGATGCAAGTCTGCTCAGCTGAGCCAGTTAAAAATTCTCTCTTACGATAAAGCTGTGTTTCTTTTAGTGGGAGACTAGAAGGAAGAGATAAAGTAAAATGCTTTGAACACAGTTGACCCCGTAGATGGTGGTTTGGTCTCTGTGGCCGTGATCACAGCCTTCACTAGAACTCATAAATGTGAAGAACCTCAGCCTTAGACACCACACTCTTCTCTTTTGAATGTTTTCTGCATCAGACACCTGCTCTTAACTTTTTAACCTTTTCCTACTTCTGGAATTGTATTTAAAAATCCCCAATCACAGTTACAAAGTATCATTATCCTGGTTTTTTTTTTTTTTTATTAATATAATTCCCCAAACATGATCCATGGACAACCAGCATAAAAAAATCTATCAGGAGGTGGGAAAGGGTGGAGAATGTGGTTTTCGTAAAATGCAGGTTCCTGGACCCAACTCCAGTGACACCAAATCAGAATCTCTGAAAATGGCGTCTGGTAATGTGCACTTTTAGCCGTCCCTGGGTAGCACAAATGGTTAAGTGCTCAGCTGCTAACCAAAAGATTGGTAAGTTCGAATTCACCCAGAGGTGCCTCAAAAGAAAGGCCATGCAAGGCTGGTTTAATATCAGAAAAAACATTAATGTAATCCATCACATAAATAAAACAAAAGACAAAAACCACATGATCTTATCAATTGATGCAGAAAAGGCATTTGACAAAGTCCAACACCCATTCATGATAAAAACTCTTACCAAAATAGGAATTGAAGGAAAATTCCTCAACATAATAAAGGGCATCTATGCAAAGCCAACAGCCAATATCACTCTAAATGGAGAGAACCTGAAAGCATTTCCCTTGAGAACGGGAACCAGACAAGGATGCCCTTTATCACCGCTCTTATTCAACATCGTGTTGGAAGTCTTAGCCAGGGCAATTAGGCTAGACAGAGAAATAAAAGGTATCCGGATTGGCAAGGAAGAAGTAAAGTTATCACTATTTGCAGATGACATGATTATATACACAGAAAACCCTAAGGAATCCTCCAGAAAACTACAGAAACTAATAGAAGAGTTTGGCAGAGTCTCAGGTTATAAAATAAACATACAAAAATCACTTGGATTCCTCTACATCAACAAAAAGAACACCGAAGAGGAAATAACCAAATCAATACCATTCACAGTAGCCCCCAAGAAGATAAGATACTTAGGAATAAATCTTACCAAGGATGTAAAAGGCCCATACAAAGAAAACTACAAAGCTCTACTACAAGAAATTCAAAAGGACATACTTAAGTGGAAAAACATACCCTACTCATGGATAGGAAGACTTAACATAGTAAAAATGTCTATTCTACCAAAAGCCATCTATACATTTAACGCACTTCCGATCCAAATTCCAATGTCATATTTTAAGGGGATAGAGAAACAAATCACCAATTTCATATGGAAGGGAAAGAAGCCCCGGATAAGCAAAGCACTACTGAAAAAGAAGAAGAAAGTGGGAGGCCTCACCTTACCTGACTTCAGAACCTATTATACAGCCACAGTAGTCAAAACAGCCTGGTATTGGTACAACAACAGACACATAGACCAATGGAACAGAATTGAGAACCCAGACATAGATCCATCCACGTACGAGCAGCTGATATTTGACAAAAGACCAGTGTCAATTAACTGGGGAAAAGATAGCCTTTTTAACAAATGGTGCTGGCATAACTGGATATCCATTTGCAAAAAAATGAAACAGGACCCATACCTCACACCATGCACAAAAACTAACTCCAAGTGGATCAAAGACCTAAACATAAAGACTAAAACGATAAAGATCATGGAAGAAAAAATTGGGACAACCCTAGGAGCCCTAATACAAGGTATAAACAGAATACAAAACATTACCAAAAATGATGAAGAGAAACCTGATAACTGGGAGCTCCTAAAAATCAAACACCTATGCTCATCTAAAGACTTCTCCAAAAGAGTAAAAAGACCACCTACAGACTGGGAAAGAATTTTCAGCTATGACATCTCCGACCAGAGCCTGATCTCTAAAATCTACATGATTCTGTCAAAACTCAACCACAAAAAGACAAACAACCCAATCAAGAAGTGGGCAAAGCATATGAACACACATTTCACTAAAGAAGATATTCAGGCAGCCAACAGATACATGAGAAAATGCTCTCGATCATTAGCCATTAGAGAAATGCAAATTAAAACTACGATGAGATTCCATCTCACACCAGCAAGGCTGGCATTAATCCAAAAAACACAAAATAATAAATGTTGGAGAGGCTGCAGAGAGATTGGAACTCTCATACACTGCTGGTGGGAATGTAAAATGGTACAACCACTTTGGAAATCTATCTGGCGTTATCTTAAACAGTTAGAAATAGAACTACCATACAACCCAGAAATCCCACTCCTCGGAATATACCCTAGAGATACAAGAGCCTTCATACAAACAGATACATGCACACCCATGTTTATTGCAGCTCTGTTTACAATAGCAAAAAGTTGGAAGCAACCAAGGTGTCCATCAACGGATGAATGGGTAAATAAATTGTGGTATATTCACACAATGGAATACTACGCATCGATAAAGAACAGTGACGAATCTCTGAAACATTTCATAACATGGAGGAACCTGGAAGGCATTATGCTGAGCGAAATGAGTCAGAGGCAAAAGGACAAATATTGTATAAGACCACTATTATAAGACCTTGAGAAATAGTAAACCTGAGAAGAACACATACTTTTGTGGTTACGAGGGGGGGAGGGAGGGAGGGTGGGAGAGGGTTTTTTATTGATTAATCAGTAGATAAGAACTGCTTTAGGTGAAGGGAAAGACAACACTCAATACATGGAAGGTCAGCTCAATTGGACTGGACCAAAAGCAAAGAAGTTTCCGGGATAAAATGAATGCTTCAAAGGTCAGCGGAGCAAGTGCGGGGGTCTGGGGAACATGGTTTTCGGGCACTTCTAAGTCAATTGGCAAAATAATTCTATTATGAAATCATTCTGCATCCCACTTTGAAATGTGGCGTCTGGGGTCTTAAATGCTAACAAGCGGCCATCTAAGATGCATCAATTGGTCTCAACCCACCTGGAGCAAAGGAAAATGAAGAACACCAAGGCCACACGACAACTAAGAGCCCAAGAGACAGAAAGGGCCACATGAACCAGAGACCTACATCATCCTGAGACCAGAAGAACTAGTTGGTGCCAGGCCACAATCAATGACTGCCCTGACAGGGAGCACAGCAGAGGACCCCTGAGGGAGCAGGAGATCAGTGGGATACAGACCCCAAATTCTCATAAAAAGACCAAACTTAATGGTCTGACTGAGACTGGAGGAATCCCGGCGGCCATGCTCCCCAGACCTTCAGTTGACACAGGACAGGAACCATCCCCGAAGACAACTCATCAGAAATGAAAGGGACTGGTCAGCGAGTGGGAGAGAGACGCTGATGAAGAGTGAGCTAATTATATCAGGTGGACACTTGAGATTGTGTTGGCAACTCTTGTCTGGAGGGGGGATGGGAGGATAGAGAGAGAGGGAAGCCGGGAAAATTGTCAAGAAAGGAGAGACTGAAAGGGCTGACTCAAGAGGGGGAGAGCAAGTGGGAGTAGGGAGAGAGATGTATGTAAACTTATATGTGACAGACTGATTGGATTTGTAAACGTTCACTTGAAGCTTAATAAAAGTTATTAAAAAAAAAAAAAAAAGAAAGGCCAAAAAATCAGCCGCAGAAAACCGTATGGAGCACTGTTCTACTCCGACACACACGGGGTCACCACTATGAGCCACAATCAACTCAACAGCAACTAGTAATATACACTTTTAACAAATGCTCGGAGTGATTGATTCTAAGACACCATGAATTTGAGAACCATTTATATAGTTTCACAGGCCTGGGCAAAATCGAGGTTTCACTCTTCAGTTCTAATACCACTTAAAGAAAAGAATTGAAATTTAAATGACCTTAACTTTGGTCTTATAATGTAAGAATAGTTTCTTTGTTGTTTTGTTTTTGTAAGTGCTTTTCATGTGCACCCGGCTCACCTGGGAATCGTGTTAAAATGCAGACAGATTCGATTCAGTGGCTCTAGGCTGGGTCCTGATCTTCACGGTTCTAACAAGCTCCCAGGCGATGCTGGTGCTGCCGATCCATGGCCCACGCTTTGAGCAGGAAGGATGCAGAGACTTCGAGAGACATTCTGGCATTTTACATGTGTCTCATAACTAATGGGTTTTTTGTTTTTTTTTTTTTTTCATAACTAATGGATCTGGTCTCTGTCATTCTGTTAACTAAAGCAGCCTCTTGGCAACAGATCACACATCTGTAACATTATGGTAATTGACTTGAGGAACTGCTAGGGCTTGGCTTAGGGTTAGGGTTCAGGTTAGGGCTAAGGCCAGGGCCAGGCTAAGAGTAGGGTTAGAGTTATACTTAAGTTTGGCATTGGAGCTGGGGCTGGGTTTGGGATTGGAATTAGGTTTAGGGTTAGGGCTAGGTTGAGGGCTACTGCTAGGGTTAGACTTCGGGTTAGAACTAGGGCTAGAGCTAGTGTCAGGGATGCAGTTAGGGTTAGGATCACGGCTAGAGTTAGTTTCAAGGCTAGGGTGAGGTTTAAATTTACGACTAGGTTTTTGGGTTAGCTCTAGGATAGTGTTATGGTTAGAGTTACATTTAGTTGTTAGGTTAGTATCCCATAAAAAAAAAAAAGTATTCTAAAATCCATGACTAGAGTTTGGTGGCTAGCAGTCATGGCTTCATGACCCCCCTTCACCACCTATTTCCTGTGTATAACTTTGAGCGGAATAATTACACACCTTTGCTTCAGTTCTTCATCTCTAAAGTGGGTATACTAATAATGCCTATGTTGAGAGAATCAGCTGCAGAGATGAAAGGTAAGAACTCCTTCTTAACTACAAAGTGTAGCATAAATATGGCTGACTGGCCAATGTACAGGGTTTGGGAGTGCAGGCTTCTGAGTCTGATAGAGCTGTGCTCAGATCTGAGCCATCACGTCCCAGTGGTGGAAACACCAATGAATCTCATAATCTGGCTGGGTTCAGTTTCCTCTTCAAGGAGTGTTTAGAATTAAATGAGGTAATGCTTAATGCAAGTCACATAATTGATATTTGTTAAATGTTAGTTAATTCATTTATGTTGTTGTGAGCTGCCTTCGAGTTGGCCCTCTGACTCATAGCGACCCCACATACAATGGAATAAAACACAGCCTGGTCCCATACCATCCCAGTGATCAGTTGTGGATTGGACCGTTGTGATCCATAGTATTTTCTCTGGATAATTTCTGGAAGTAGATCACCAAGCCCTGCTTCCCAGGCCACCTTCGCCTGGAAGCTCTGCTGAAACGTGCTCAACACCATAGCAACACACAGGCCTCCAGTGACAGATGAGTGGTGGCTGTGCATGAGAGGCACTGGCTGGGAGCTTAACCCAGGCCTCCAGCATGGAAGGTGAGAGTTCTACCATTGAACCACCAGTTTTCCTCATTGGAGCCTCCGTTTCCTCATATATAAAATGGGGATAGTTATAATTAATGTTTACATAGTGCTATGGGCCCATTCTAAGCACTCATTCAATCCTCTCACTAACCCTATGAGGTCTACAGTTATTATCCCCATTTCACAGAGGAAAAAACTAAGGCACAGAGAGGTTAAGTAACTTTCCTAAAATCACATTGGAGTAAGTGGTGGGTCTGGCTTTAAATCCAGGCATCAGGCTCCCTCCCCAGTGAGTGCTGTCCAGGAATAAGATAGCTCAAGAGGACCAGATGGCAGAGGGGCTGTGGAAGGGAGGGAGGAACGGAGGGAGAAGGGAAGCCCACTGGAGGGGAGCTGATGGCCAATGCTGCCTGCTCACAACTACCCACAGCAGAGCTAGGAAGTGCCATTCCCATATTCTTTATCAGGGCACCTCCCCAACATGTAGCAAGCCTTAGCATCACAGCTTTTCCAGCCCTATTCATGGCCACAAGCAATCAGAACTGCCCCTGCCAGAATTTGGACCAGGGTCTGGAGGGCCACATGCTGTACTGATATTACTCCTTTGGTTGCTGGATCATGGGGGTCCTGAGGGAGGGGCATGGGCAACCAGGGCAGCAGGGGGCAGCAGAAGGACACTTGAGGGGCCCATAGTAGTGGCTACTACCAGCTGGTATGGAAATACCACCACCCATTCTGTGATGGCTTGCGTGTTGCTATGATGTTGGAAGCTATGCCAGTATTTCAAACACCAGCAGGTCATCCTCGGTGGACAGATTTCAGCAGAGCTTCTAGACTAAGACTAGGAAGAAAGGTCTGGCAATCTACTTCTAAAATCAGCCAGTGAAAACCCAATGGATCACAACAGAATATTTTCCAACATAGAGCTGGGAAGATGAGGCCCATAGGTTGGAAGGCACTCAAAATCCACAGTGGCCAAAACAATGCACTCTAGCATACCCAAAATCACAAAGATGGTGCAGGACTGGGCAACATTTCATTCTGTTGTATGTGGGGTCACAGTGAGTCACAGCCAACTCAAAGGCAACCAACAATAACATGGAAATATTTCAGCATTTCCACATCTTTGGCAGCCTCACCTATGCAATCTACTGAAAATTCAACCTGGCCCTGCTCCTTGAGGGCTTATGCCCTCAGCCTCTCCCAAAGTAAGTGGAGGCCCAGCAGGCAGACTGGACATAGGAGCAGGAGAATAGCAGTGTTCAGTGCTCCAATATCCACACTAGCAACACTGCCAGGCTTGGCAGCAAACCACAGTCCGACCAGCTATCCAGATCAGTCTCCAGTCCCCAAGAGGGGAGGAAACAGGACAAGAGACAGGTTATCAGGCTGGAACTCTGGGACAGGGAGCCAGAGAGGCGCCAATCACTGCAAGATCTGAGAGCACTAGTGCAGATCTGAAAACCCACAGCTCTTAACGTGACGTGATCCTGCTCTTCTACCACGCCTCGTTGCTCTTAGAAACAACAGTGACTGAAACCACAAGCAGAAGATCCTTGGTCCCCAGCCAGGAGCAGGAAAGAAGAGCAAGCCCCAGCTGCATCTACCCATGATCCGGCAGTCGTCTGTCAGTGGCAGTCTGTCTGCAGCTGTGCTTCCCTGGTGTTAGGGATTGAATTGTGTCCCCCAAAAATACACATCGTAAATCCTAACCTCTGTGCCTGTGGTTATAATCCCTTTTGGAAAACGCTTATCTTTGTTAATGAGGCAGGATTAGTGTAGAGTGTATTTTGATTCAATCTCTTTTGAGATATAAAAGAGATTAAACAAACAAGCTAAAGAAGCAGAGACAGGGAAGAGAGGTGCCAAGCCACATGAAGATCACCCAGAAGCAGAAGCTCAAAGAGGCAAGGACCTTTCCCCAGGGTCAACAAAGACAGAAAGGCTTCCCCTAGAGCCAGTGCCCTGAATTTGGACTTCTAGCCTCCAAAACTGTGAGAAAATAAATTTCTGTTTGTTAAAGCCATCTGCTTGTGATATTTCTGTTATAACAGCACTAGATAACTGAGACATCCAGCAAGAATGGAGAGGACCCTTCTGCCTACAGACCCTGAAGAAGGTGTGCTGGAGCGTGTGGGGGACAATGGGATGGAAGCAGGAGGAGTGCTTTTTAGTTTACGTAGCATTTAAGGACTCGGATCCCCATGTATGTTTTCAAAAAAATTGTTCTGGTCTCTCTGAAAACAACTCATTCGTCTGATCAGTGTCACTGGGAAAACAGCTAACATTCGATAAACAGAGGGCTGGGTGCCGCCACAGGCTCACCTCTGTCTCTCTCTGCTTGTCTCTGTCTCTTTTTCACTGTCTGTTTCTCTCACAGTCTTTCCTGGTACTTTTTTCTGTCTCTCTAATTATCTATCTCTGTCTGTCCTTCTGTGTGTGTGTCTCTCTGTTTCTCCATCTGTCTCTTTCTCTTTCTGATTCTCTCCATCGTTGTTTTGAACCATGAAAATCTAGGCTGTCATAAAATATTTAGAACAATAAAGCTTTTCCAATAACAAACACTCAAAATGCCCATTCTCCATCTTTAATTTATGTTTCCTTTCATGTATGTGTGTGCGACACACGTATCCACTGACCCCGTTGTGGTCCTCAGTGACACACTGCCTTCCACCTTTTGTGACTTAAAAAAAAAAAAAAAATTTTTTTTTTGTGTCTTAGGGACTGGGAAATCACATCTTCAGCTGACTGCCAAGCCAGGAAGGCACCAACCTGCCAGGACACACCCCCATCTGAAATCCTTGTATCAGCTGCCTGTCCATGGGCAACACAAAAGGATGCATCCATTTCATTCATGTCATGAAATGAACTATGAAGATTGTTTGGGTATTTGTAATTATTTCCACATGGAACTTGAGTCTCAGGACCTGCCTGAGTGGCTCAGCTCACTCCCACCATACAAGTGAGCTTGCCCTGTACCTTGAACTTAGAACTCTCAAAGCATTTTGCATGATCATAATTAATGTTTGTGGAGCACCTATCATTAGAGTCTTGGGTAGTCTACGAATGACACTTCCTTTGGGCAGTTCTACTGTGGCCTATAGCATCGCTGTGAGTCAGAATCGACTCAACGGCAACGAGGTTTTCTTTTCCTCCCCAGAGCTTGGAACCAGCTGAGCAGAGACATACAGGTGTCTAGAGGTAAAGGCCAGCGTGCCAGCTCTAGTGCTGATGCTGTGACCAGAGAACAAGGATTTAGAGTGTGGACAGGTGAGCAGGTAACACTTTATCCCTGAGTTGGCCTAGATTGCCAGTTGACTGGGACAACCACAGGCACTCCCACTCAAGGACAAAGTCTGTCCTCTATGACTTACCACAAGGAGAGAACAGACCAGACGCTCCCCTCTCAGATTCCCCTCTGAATGGTTTCCAAGGATTTGAGCTTAGTTTCTTCTCCTGGTCTCCACATCAGGTAAGTCACTTCTCCACCCCTGGAAGGAGGGAATGAGAGAGATGGAGAGAGAGGCCAGGAGTGTTGCCCCAACTAAAGTCCCTCCAGCTGGATACAAGGAGTATGGAATATAGGTTCCCTCCAGCCCTTAGCAGGTTTGGGGTACTGTGCTAACCACTTCTTTAATAAGTGTTAGCACAAACAGTAAAGTATTTGACTACTAACAAAAAGACTGGCAATTTGAACCCAACTAGAAGCACCTTGGAAGAAAGTCCTGATGATTTGTTCCAAAAGGTCACACCCTTGAAAACCCTATGTTATTGTTGTTAGGTGCTGTCGAGTCGGTTCCGACTCAAAGCGACCCTATGCACAACAAAACAAAACACTGCCCGGTCCTGCGCCATCCTTACAATCGTTGTTATTCTTCAGCTCATTGTTGCAGCCACTCTGTCAATCCACCTCGTTGAGGGTCTTCCACTTTTCCGCTGACCCTGTACTCTGCCAAGCATGATGTCCTTCTCCAGGGACTGATCCCTCCTGACAACATGTCCAAAGTATGTAAGAGGCAGTCTCACCATCCTTGCCTCTAAGGAGCATTCTGGCCACATTTCTTCCAAGACAGATTTGTTCCTTCTTTTGGCACTCCATGGTATATTCAATATTCTTCGCCAACACCACAATTCAAAGGCATCAATTCTTCTTCGGTCTTCCTTATTCATTGTCTAGCTTTCACATGCATATGATGTGATGAAAATACCATGCCTTGGGTCAGGTGCATCTTAGTCTTCAGGGTGACATCTTTGCTCTTCAACACCTTGAAGAGGTCCTTTGCAGCAGATTTGCCCAAGGCAATGCGTCTTTTGATTTCTTGACTGGTGCTTCCATGGGTGTTGATTGTGGATCCAAGTAAAATGAAATCCTTGACAACTTCAATCTTTTCTCCGTTTATCATGATGTTGCTCATTGGTCCAGTTGTGAGGATTTTTGTTTTCTTTATGTTGAGGTGTAATCCATACTGAAGGCTGTGGTCTTTGATCTTTATTAGTAAGTGCTTCAAGTCCTCTTCACTTTCAGCTAGCAAGGTTGTTGTCATCTGCATAATGCAGGTTGTTAATGAGTCTTCCTCCAATCCTGATGCCCCGTTCTTCTTCATATAGTCCAGCTTCTCGGATTATTTGTTCAGCATACAGATTAAATAGGTATGGTGAAAGAATACAACCCTGACACACACCTTTCCTGACTTTAAACCAATCGGTATCCCCTTGTTCTGTCCGAACAACTGCCTCTTGATCTATATGTAAAGGTTCCTCATGAGCACAGTTAAGTGTTCTGGAATTCCTATTCTCTGCAGTGTTATCCATAGTTTGTTATGATCCACACAGTTGAATACCTTTGCATAGTCAATAAAACACAGGTAAACATCCCTCTGGTGTTCTCTGCTTTCAGCCAGGATCCATCTGACATCAGCAATGATATCCCTGATTCCACGTCCTCTTCTGAAACCGGCCTGAATTTCTGGCAGTTCCGTTTTTGAATGATCTTCAGCAAAATTTTGCTTGTGTGTGACATTAATGATATTGTTCTATAATTTCCACATTCGGTTGGATCACCTTTCTTGGGAATAGGCATAAATATGGATCTCTTCCAGTCAGTTGGCCAGGAAGCTGTCTTCCATATTTCTTGGCATAGATGAGTGAGCACCTCCAGTGCTGCATCTGTTTGTTGAAACATCTCAACTGATATTCCATCAATTCCTGGAGCCTTGTTTTTCACCAGTGCCTTCAGAGCAGCTTGGACTTCTTCCTTCAGTACCGTCGGTTCCTGATCATATGCCACCTCTTGAAATGGTTGAATATCGACTAATTCTTTTTGGTATAATGACTCTGTGTATTCCTTCCATCTTCTTTGGATGCTTCCTGTGTCGATTAATATTTTCCCCATGGAATCCTTCACTATTGGAACTTGAGGCTTGAATTTTTTCTTCAGTTCTTTCAGGTTAAGAAACGCTGAGTGTGTTCTTTTGCTTTTCCATCTCCAGTTCTTTGCTCATGTCATTATAATACTTTGTCTTCTCAAGAGGCCCTTTGAAATCTTCTGTTCAGTTCTTTTACTTCATCAATTCTTCCTTTGCTTTAGCTGCTCGATGCTCAAGAGCAAGTTTCAGAGTCTCCTCTGACATCCATCTTGGTCTTTTCTTTCTTTCCTGTCTTTTCAGTGACCTCTTGCTTTCTTCATGGATGATGTCCTTGATGTCATGCCACAACTGGTCTGGTCTTCGGTCACTAGTGTTCAGTGCATCAAGTCTAGTCTTGAGATGATCTTTAAATTCAGGTGGGATATACTCAAGGTCATAGTTTGGCTCTCGTGGACTTGCTCTGATTTTCTTCAGTTTCAGCTTGAACTTGCATAGGAGCAATTGATGGTTTGTTCCACAGTCGGCCCCTGGCCTTGTTCTGACTGATGATATTGAGCTTTTCCATCATCTCTGTCCACAGATGTAGCCAATTTGTTTTCTGTGTGCTCCATCTGGCAAGGTCCATGTGTATAGTTGCCGTTTATGTTGGTGAAAGAAGGTATTTGCAATGAAGAAGTCATTGGTCTTGCAAAATTCTACCATTCGATCTCTGGCATGTTTCTATCACCAAGGCCATATTTCCCAACTACTGATCCTTCTTTGTTTCCAACTGTCTCATTGCAATCGCCAGTAATTATCAATGTGTCTTGATTGCATGTTTGATCAATTTCAGACTGTAGCAGCTGATAAAAATCTTCTATTTCTTCATCTTTGGCCCTAGTGGTTGGTGCATAAATTTGAATAATAGTCATATTAACTGGTCTTCCTTGTAGGCGTATGGATATTATCCTATCACTGACAGCGTTGTACTTCAGGATAGATCTTGAAACGTTCTTTTTGGCGATGAATGCAACACCATTCCTCTTCGAGTTGTCATTCCCAGCATAGTAGACTATATGATTGTCCGATTCAAAATGGCCAGTACCAGACCATTTCAGCTCACTAATGCCTAGGTTATTGATGTTTATGTGTTCCATTTCATTTTTGATGATTTCCAATTTTCCTAGATTCATACTTCGTACATTCCAGGTTCCGATTATTAATGGATGTTTGCAGCTGTTTCTTCTTATTTTGAATTGTGCCACATCAGCAAATGAAGGTCCCGAAAGCTTGACTCCAGCCACATCATTAAGGTCGACTCTACTTTGAGGAGGCAGCTCTTCCCCAGTCATCTTTTGAGTGCCTTCCAACCTGGGGGGCTCATCTTCCAGCACTATATCAGACAATGTTCTACTATTATTCGTAAGGTTTTCACTGGCTAATGCTTTTCAGAAGTAGACTGCCAGGTTCTTCTTCCTAGTCTGTCTTAGTCTGGAAGCTCAGCTGAAACCTGTCCTCCATGGGTGACCCTGCTGGTATCTGAATACTGGTGGCATAGCTTCCAGCATCACAGCAACACACAAGCCCCCACAGTACGACAAATTGACAGGCATGTGGGGGTGAAAACCCTATGGAGTTCAGTTACTCTCTGCACACATGGGGTCGCCATGAGTTGAAATTGACTTACAACTGGTTTGTTTTTGGTTTTTGTCTTTTTTTTAGTAGTTCATATAATCCCTGAAATAATCCTACAAAATAACTGCTATCATTTAACTACATTTTGTAAAACACAGAGACTGTGGCTCAGAGAGGTCAAGTAACTTGCCCAAGATCACACAGCTAATGAGTAGTAGCATCAGAATTTGAACCCAGGCAATATGATGCCAGAGTAAGTATGCTTAAACCACTCCACTGTACTATCTTGATCCATCAGTTTTCATACTATCCCTGTAGAAGGAAGAACACAAGAATCCCTGAGTGAAAAGCAGAGTTCCACTCAGGCATTCCACTCCTAGAGATGAATGCATCTTGTTGCTCTTAGAAAAACTCACACCCCTATGCACCAGGAGCTACTTTACCAGAATGTTGAAAGCACCACTGCCAGCCATAGCAAAATCTGGAAACAGCCCAAATGCCCATCAGTAAGAAAAAAAAAAAAAAAACATTGCCCTCAAGTCAATTGACTCACCAGTAAGAAAAGTAATAAATAAATGACACCACCACCTAACAGTGGCATGGTATATGGCAGTAAAGGGAATGAGGCACTGCCACATGCAAAGGTACGAATAAATCCACAAAAGCAATGGTGATACAAAGAAGCAGGCAAGAATAAATGAAGTATGCTTCCATTTAAGCTAAGTTCATGGATGTAAGCTAATATATATTGTTTAGCAGTGTAATCATACAGGGTGTCGTGGGTTAAATTGTGTCCTCCAAAACATATGTGTTGAAATCCTAATCCTAGTATTTGTGGATGTGATCCTGTTTGGAAATACAATTTTTCTTTTTTATTAACGGAGTCATACCAATGTAGTGCGGTTTCTAAACCTAATCATCTCTTAGTTACAAAAAGACCAGAATAGATACAAACACACACACACAGGCAAGAAGATAGATACCATGTGAGAATCACCAAGGAACCAAGGAGCACCCAGAGTTACCAACATGGAATGTTAAGTAAGGAAGGAATCAGCATGGCCAAGATCCTGATATGGACTTTTAGCCTCCAGAACTATAAGAAAACATATTTCTTTTCTTTAAAACCATCCACCCACTTGTGCTATTTGTGTTACAGCAACACGAAGCAACTAGGATATCTGGTAAGGCTATAAAGAAAAACAAAGGCAAAATTGACACAGAGTTCAGGATGACGCTGGTCATCTCTGGGGGAAGGGAGGGAAAGGCAAGGGGAGGACCACACAGGAGGTGGCTGGGCTTTGAGAATGTCCTATTTCCTGGCCCGGTGGGGGATGCCTGTGTGTTGCATTATTCTTCTTCATTCTGCACAGATATTTTTATACAATCTTGTATATTAGATATATTTTATGCTAAATTTTTTTAAATGAGGAAATATATAGTTTTTCAAAGAAATCTGTGTATTAGTCCAAGGCTCATGAAGGAACAGGGACAAAAACCAGTCTTCTGATGGATGTAGATTATAATCATTATGGCAAATTCTCTCCTAAACATACTCTGATCATTTTTTTTTTATTATTAAGTGAGAAATATGAGAGGATTCCTGGGCTTTGCAGAATATCCTGCTGCAAATATCCTTTGTCCTGGGGCGGTGGGAGAAGGGGTACGGGAGGGTTAAGAGTGAAGGTGCTGGAGCCACACTGACCTCATTTGTAAAATGAGCCTGAAAATTACACATTGTTGCATAGATGAAGAAAAAAAAAAAGAAGAGATAATAATATATATAAAGTGCTTTGGGCAGTTTCTAGTACAAAGTAAAGACTCAATAGCTATTACCTGTTATTATTGGCCTAGAGATGAAGAATTATTTCAGAAATTTTCATTTTCAGGGCATTGAAGAGAGTAGATGTTTTACACCTTTCATTGTTTTTCTGCTGAGAGAGGAATGTGTACCATGTTTTTCTAAATTAGGAACTTAATGAGAAGAGAAATTTGGATTTGCAGCCATTGGAAGACTTGGCTACAGTTATGCCATAATCAAACAGTAGAATCTGGAAATCATTAGGTCTCAAGTTTTCAACTGTCAAAGGCTCTAGTTTATTTAACTTTTCACCTGCCTCCCTCCAGTCTCTTTTGTGCCTGAATTTTTGGAGATCGAATTGCTCTCAAGTTCCTTCCCAAATTGCGGTTTCTCTTGGGATCTTTTCACATTAGGGGTCTATCCTTTCACTCAGCTACCCGGGCCAGGGGCCTGCATACTCTTGTTGATATTAGCCTGGACAAGACAGAATTGGACAGGCTAATCTGTTCCACTTCCTGGCCTTCAACACCCACTCCCTAACTTCTTAAACTCCATCTTCATTTGGTTTCCAAGACCTCAAAGCAACAGGCTGGTGTGGTGAATGAGAGCAGAAGTTCTGAAATAAGACAAATCTGGCTCCAAATCCTGTGTCAGCCACCTGCTAACAAGTGACCTTTGGTGAGTTACCTACCCTGTCTAAGCCTCCGTTCCCTCATCCATTGTTTTTGTTGTTGTCAGCTATCTTCCAGTTGGCCTTCCCAACTCGTGGAGACCCCATACACAACAAAATGAAACCTTGCCTTCCCCATGATCGGTTGTTGATCAGACCCTTGTGATCCATAGGGTTTTCACTGCCTAATTTTCAAAGGTAGATTGTGAAAACTTTCTTCCTAGCCTGTCTCAGTCTGGAAGCTCCACTGAAACCTATTCAGCACCATAGCAACGCACAAGCCTCCATCAACAGATGATTGATTGGTGGCCACACATGGGGTGCATTGGACACAAATCAAACCCAGGTCTCCCACATAAAAGGTGAGAATTCTACCACTGAACCACCAGTGCCCTCTTCCTCATCTGTAAAATGGGCATAATAATAATAATAGCATTTTCATAATAATTTCATTGTTAGTAGAATCCAATGATATAATTCAGGAGAAATTATTTAGCATAGTACCAGACATATAGTAAGTATTGAATTAAATGTTATTTTTTTTTTACTCTGTCTTAGTTTTCACCCAGATTCCGCAACCACCTTCTTGGTTTCCTTGGATAGCTCTCCCCTGTCTGCCTATACCCTAAATGCTTGGTTTATTTTCTCCGCAGCCCTTTGCCCACCTACCTGGGTGATCTCATCCAGGTTCATGACTTTCACTGCCGTCTACCATGCACAACACATACATTGGCAGCTCCCAGAGCTCTCTGTCCAACCCTGATCCCTTATTCAAGTTCTAGGTTTATATTTCCAACTACCTCTTTACCATGTCACCTTAGATGTCATACAGGCACCCAAGTGGAGCCCTCTGTCATCCTCCTCTAGCCCACTTCACCTCCTGGCTTCTCAATCACACTTCATGGGGTCAATCTCCCAAGGTGGAAGCCATGAAGACATACACAACCTCCCACCCTCCCTCATCAGGCCCTAGAATTCAAAAAGGTCTTCAGAATCCAGCCCTACCCCAGCCCTTGCATTGCCACAGCCTTGGTTCTGGAGCCTCTTATTGCACCAAAAAGCAAACAAACAAACTCATTGCCTTCAAGTTGATTCTGACTCATAGTGACCCTACAGGACAGAGTAGAACTGTCCCATAGGGTTTCCAAGGAGCAATTGGTAGATTTGAACTGCTGACCTTTTTCATTAGCAGCCTAGCTCTTAACCACTGCACCACCAGGGTGCCTGTTATTACACACCAGGCCAAAAAAAAAAAAAGCCTATTTGCTTCCTATTTGCTCTCTCGCGCACACCAACTCTCACCCGTATCCAGTCATCCTCCAATCCCCCGCTCAATTTACTTTCTTTAAAAATAAATTAAGAATTACTAAGATACTCTCTAAATGTGGGAGGAGGGGAACAACCTAAATATTTAACAGTGAAAAACTGGGAGCATGAACATTAAGTTCAAGAGAAAAAAAAAATACCCAATATTATTGTTATTAACCATGGTTCTGTCTTTTTTTCAACATGATTAAACCCAGATAGAATTAGTTTCTCTGTCCTTTAAGCCCCCACTACATTTTCGTCATGTATTTGTTTTAGCACATAACATCTTATGCAGTAATTTATATCCCTCTCTCTGTCTAGCCCATGTCATTTCCATCTTCATAACTCCAGACTCTTGTATGGTATCATGCATAACACATAGTCAAAGCTTGCTAAACTCATAGAAAACAAATAGAAAACAATCTTATAATTGACTATTCATGCTTTCCTTTAAAAACAAAGACAACTGCTGGGGTCTTAAAAGCCTGTGAGCAGCCATCTAGGATACTCCACTGATTTCATCCCTTTGGGAGCAAGGAAGAATGAAGAAAACTACTAAAGACACAAGGGAAAGATTAGTCCAAAGGACTAATGGACCACAACTACCACAGCCTCCACCGGGCTGAGTCCAGTACAACTAGATGGTGCCCGGCTACCACCACTGACTGCTCTGACAGGGATCACAATAGAGGGTCCCAGACATTGCTGGAGAAAAATGTAGAACAAAATTCTAACTCAAAAAGAAAGACCAGACTTGCTGGCTTGACAGAGACTGGAGATACCCTTAGAGGATGGCCCCCAGACACCTTTTCAGCAGAGTAATGAGGTCACTCCTGAGGTTCACCCTTCACCCAAAGATCGAATAGGCCCATGGAACAAAACAAGACTAAAGGGGTGCACCAACCCTGGGGCAGGGACTGAAGGGTAGGAGGGAACAGTAAGCTAGTAACAGGAAACCCAGGGTAAAGAAGAGAGAGTGATGACATGTCATAGGGTTGTTAACCAATGTCATACAAAAATGTGTGTACTAACTGTTTGGTGAGAAACTAGTTTATTTTGTAAACCTTCATCTAAAGTTCAATTTAAAAAAAGTAAAAAACAATCCAACTTGATTCATAAACTTTCACTTAAAGCACAATAAAAATTAAAAAAAAAAAAGAATAAAGGTAATAGTTTGAAAAAAAGGTAAAACAAAATAGAAATAATAAAAATAAAAGCAAAGACAACTGTAACTTTTCTTAGTCATACAGTGATAGTATAACTATTGGAAGTATCAAAGTATTTTCCTTCCTTGATAATTCATGTTGTTTAATCCCTCTCTTCTCTTCTACCACCAACCCTAGGCCTGGAAAATGGAAAGGAAGATGCTACCTACTATAAAGCAGTCATTGCTTAGCTTTGAGTTCTAAGCTAAACTTTTTATTAATGTAAGTAGGAAGGCAACAGTCTTGAAGGAACCAAAGCTTAGAGGACTGATCCTGGAGCCAACTATAAAAGGAGACAGCTTGAGGGAAGCTTCAACCTCACTGGAAGGAGAAAGTTTTCCCAGTACTAGGATATGTGAAGAGAAGGAAGAGAAGTCAAACCCAAGGGCTCTCCTTCACATACACACTCAGGGAGTATCTTGAGCCAGGAAAAAGGCCTTCAGGTGGTAGAAACAACCAGATAGGTTTGGAGGCCTCCCAGGCCTGGGATAACCAGTGGCTGGAAAGAACCCTGAGAAGTGAACAAGGAGGTCAAGAAATTCAGGGACCTTGTAAGCACATGGCCAGCATGACACCTGACCACACCCCAGTGGACCCTAGTGGAGGATGCCCATAACCAGGACTCCCAAAGTTAATACAGCAAGGAAAAACTACTAACCAACAAGCAAACAGGACGAGATACTGCAAAACAGACCAGCAAGCACCAGACACCCTCCTACAATGCTACTAGGATAGGTAAGCTTCTACCTATACCCAGATGCCATCTTGGACACTTAAGGAAGTATGGAGAGAACCCTTAAGAGTAACCGAAAAAACCTGTTGCTGTGGAGTCGATTCCAACTCATAGTGACACTATAGGACAGAGTAGAACTGTCCCATAGGGTTCCCAAGGAGCAGCTGGTGGATTTGAATGGCCGACCTTTTGGTTAGCAGCCCAGCTCTTAACCACTGCACCACCAGGGCTCCTAAGAGTGGGTAGAAGCCATGAAAAACTTACTCTAAAAGAGACTAAACCAGAAGAGACTGAAATATCTCCAAATGGCAAGATCAAAGTATTATATCTGGCATCATTGAGAATGGTGACTTGAGAGGAAGATAAGATCAATTATCATTACTTTTTTGCACACAACTGCTGTGTGATTTTCAATATAAACCTACATGAGAAATATAGGGCCCAGAAGGGGCCTCTAGTGCCTTCCAAAGAGCTCAGTATTTGTTTGCCTTCTTTTCAGCTGCATTTCAGGAAGCGTGAAGAGCAGATGTCAATATCTCAATCCACAAATGGTAGATGAAAACTGTGCCATAACGCAGATGGAAGCAAGGTAATGACCATGTGACTGCTGTTACCATTATGGGCCTGGCGATGAGCTAAAGTTGTGGATACTGGTCCCTGTCTCCAGTGTGTTTACTTAATGCTGGACCTGAGTACTTGCATTCTTAGTCAATACATTCTTTCTCTATAGGCAATCTGTAGAAGCCCAATTATCAATTGCTGTTTACTTGGTAAACAGCATTCAAAGCCAAGGGAATTAGTTGGTTCATTGGTACCTCCTAATGGACTGGTAATCAAACTGTCATACTCCAAAGCATCTCCTCTTCTTGAAACCACAGATGAATACATCTTGAGATAGGAAGTTTGGCGATTGTAGCAGAGATTACTATTTTTTGTGCATCAATACCCACTTCTGCGTCTTCCAAGCATATATCTAATTGCATTTCCCACCTCCCCTTGCAGATAGATGAGGTCATATGACTAAGCACTAGCCAGTGGAGTTTGAGTGAAAGGGATGTGTTCTCCTTCTGGCCTGGCCAATAAAAGCTTCCCAAAGGCAATCCTCTATGATCCACAGTGTACTTGGAAGCCATGTATTGAAGATGGCAGAGCCACAAGAGAAGCCTGAGTCCTCAAATTTCCACTTACATGATTCACCCATGCGTCACCAGTGCCCACTGCAGACTTTATGTGAGGGAGAAGCAAACTTTTACCTTGTTTGAGTCATTACACATTCTTCAGTTTGTTACAGGTTCTAGAATTACCTTATCAAATGCACCTATCTCATTACCAGTTCCTATAGCAGTGCCTGGCACATAAGAAGTCATGTCCTTGGGAAGCCTAGATTTTTCTAGAAAACAGAACCTGGTGTTTAAATGACAGAATAAGGTCATCATCAATATGCAGGAGACAGACTCTGGAACTTCGCAGAGGAGTTAAGTCACCTGCATTTGCAAACCACGAGAAAGCTACGAAGAGTGAAAAAATGGAAGCTATTTTTTCCAATTCCAGTTCTCAGATTTCACAAATAAGGTCATTCAGATCCAGAATTACTTGAAGCTATTTTATTCACAGACAATAATAGAGACCAGATATTTAAGTATGAAGACAGCAATTACATTCTGAGAAGATTCTTCCTTGCATAATCATTGACAGCTCTTTATTTAAAGAGAATAGAAGACTGAGACTCTATATGTGGGGTGGGGTGGGGGATCTTAGATTTGCACTAAAGGACTAAATAAAAAGGCTGACTGAAGTGTGTGGCCTCAGAGCTGGCATTGTCCCAGGGTCTGAGGCCTGGACAGTTGAAAAACCAGCAAAGGACAGTTTTTTGATAGATCATTTCACTAAGCTCCTGGTCTATGAGCACAAATGGCTGTGTTCTGCACTGTGTGATTCCATCCCCAGGGATGTGGTTGATTGACCAGGGGTGAACACCCAACCTAAAGGTAGCCAGTTTAGAGTTAGCCAGTAACCTATGAGATAATGTGGCAAGAAATCGCTGCCCTATAGTGATGATGGTAATGCAAACATCGAATTCTCTTTCTCAGGAATATGAAATGGAGACAGTAGCAAGAAAAGAAGACAAAAAGAGGAAACACAGAGAAAGGACAGGCAGAGATTAGGAAGAATAGTGAAAAGGCAAGAGAAAGCAGAAACTATGAGACTAGGGTAAGTAGGAGTTTTGAGAAGGCAGAAGTCAAAATATAGGCAGAATAGAGAATGAGGTACTTGGCTTGGAGCATATTAGAGATAAAGACAGAAGGAAGATGTGCCCCAGAATCATCAGCCACTGGCTTGAAGGTCAACAAAGTCCAGCTTCTGGGAGAGAGGGGAGGACAGGAGGGGAGGCGGCAACGAGATAACAGGCCTCTAGGACAGCTGTAGGTTCCCTGAGGGGTGCAAACAGTTAAGCACTCAACTACTAGCCAAAAGGTTAGTGGCCCAAACCTACACAGAGGCACCTCAGAAGACAAACCTGGCAATCTGCTTTCAAAAGGTCACAGCCACCAAAATCCACATGGAGTTGCCACGAGTTGGAGTGGACTATATGGCAACTGATTTGGTTTGGTTTTGGTTTAGGACAGCTGAGGATCCTAAATGACCTTCCAGGTGCCATAATTCATTCTGCGCTCCATGCTGCTCAGCAGTCTTGTGGTTGTTCTTCTTCTCTGGAGGGTGTGTGACTTTCCCTGGTTTCCCAAGAGTCCTGGCAACAAGCTTGAGATTCCTGTTTTCGCTATTTCCATGCATACTGGCAATACCACCCTTTACTTAAGTAACAAAGTTAAATGTATTTCTTGCCTTCAAGAAGTAGGTGCTCTGTGTGTGTGTGTGTGTGTGTGTATTTGTACAATGCGTGTGTGCTCGTGCAATATTTGTGCACTGGGAAGATAAGGTGAGAGGCCAGAAGATGCGAAGAGTAGCAGAGCAGCAATAAGTTTGAGAGGACAGAGAGGGAACAAGGTAGGAGTCTAGAAAGGGGAGTAATAGAAATGGACAAACTCCTCTGGGCTTCTTCACACCTTTGTCTGGCACCAGGTCCTTGGCTTCCTGGGCCCCTCAGATTTCCTTTCTCTTAAATACACTACATAGAAAGAGAAAAGGACACATGCCCCTTCTATTTACATTACTGATCCACGGCTGTGCTTACTCGGAAAACTCAGCTCCTCTCCTTCTGAAGAAATGCCTTATGGACTGTATTAGCCAGACCTCTTGGTTGTAAGGAGTCCCTGGATGGTGCAATTGGTTAACCTGCTTTGCTGCTAAACGAAAAGTTGGAGGTTCAAGTCTACCCAGAGGTGCCACGGAAGAAAGGCCTGGTGATTTACTTGCAAAAAAATCAGCCATTGAAAACCCCGTGGAGCACAGTTCTACTCTGACATACATGGGGTCTCCATGAATCCGAGTCAGCTCCACAGCAGCCAGTTTTCCTGGTTGCAAGGGACAGAAACCCAGTTTGAGCTACCCTAAACTAATACCCGGTCCACACCCTGAGTCTGCCTCTCCTCGCTTGTCAGGCATTTCTTGCAGGCCTGCTGTCTCTGGGTTGCATTCCTGATGGGGCTGCTCCTGGGCTGGGCAACTCTGGGTCCACAATTTGACAGGGACCCTTAGGCTACTGTGACGGGAAGGGTGAGACCAGCTTTTATTTGAATCATATATTTGCCCCTTATCAAGGGTTGTGGGGGCAGGCATGGCAAGGCTGCTGGAGGAGCCATTGGGAGCCCCCATCTGAGTCGGCTGCCTGCTCTATAGACCTCACATTCACATATAACCAGCACAACAGAGACCACACAGCACATCTTCCAGGTAGACTTGCTGCTCCCCATCAGCCCAGTAGGAGGCAGCATTGCCCCTCCTTGCTGCTCTGTCTCTCTGGGGCCTGTGAATAAGGCCAGAAAAATGATTTTATCTTCACAAAGCTCTATCATGCTTCAAATGTCAAACTTCTCCAAGATTAATATAGATGTTCCTCCTTCTTTCAAGACCTCAAATTTTAAAATAGAATCATAAAATCCTAGCACTAGAAGGTGTCTTTGGATCATATCACATCTACCCCTCTGAAGAAATAGACTTATAGAGGTGAAATATTGAAATACATATTTTAATATTCAGTAGCAAATTGCTAAGTCATCTGAACCAAAAAAAAAACAAAGGGAGATAAATACCTAAATTAGGTATTGGTTATCAATTTCTGAAAGCTGGGACTAAACTTTTAAACAACTTACAGAAAATACTGAAGTAACCTTTAAGAAGAGACACTTGTTTCAAATTATTTGGACGAGCACTGTGCTATAGAAATATAATGTGAGCTTCAAACACAAGAAACATAATGTGAGCTACAAACAATAACAACAACAAACACAAGTATAGACGTGATTTTAAAGTGGCTACTGGAAAATTTATAAAAGGTAAAAAGAAACAAATGAAAATAATTTTAATGATCGCTGTTAGGTGCCATCGAGTCAGTTCCAGTTCTTGGAGACCCTATGTAAAACAGAATAAAACATTGCCAGGTCCTGCGCCATCCTCACAATTGTTGCTATGTTTGAGCCCATAGTTGGAGGAACTGTGTCAGTCCATCCCACTGAGGGTCTTCTTTTTCGCTGACCCTCTACCAGAGCATGATGTCTTTCTCCAAGGACCGGTACCTCCTGATAACGTGTCCAAAATTAAGTAAGGCGAAGAAGCCTTGCCATCCTAGCTTTTATAAAGCATTCTGGCTATACTTCTTTCAAGGCAGATTTGTTCGTTCTTCTGGCAGCCCATGGTATAGTCAATATTCTTCACCAACACCGTAATTCAAAGGCGTCAATTCTTCTTCCGTCTTCCTTTATCATTGACCAACTCTTGCATGCAAATGAGGCAACTGAAAGTACCATGGCTTCGGTCAGGCACACCTTAGTCCTTAAAATGACATCTTTGCTTTTCAACACTTTAAAGAGGTCTTTTGCAGCAGATTTGGTCCAATGCAATATGTCCTTTGATTTCTTGACTGGTGCTTCCATGAACATTGATTATGGATTCAGGTAAAATGAAATCCTTGACAACTTCAATCTTTTCTCCGTTTATCATGATGTTGCTTATTGGTCCAGTTGTGAGGATTTTTGTTTTATGTTGACATATAATCCATACTAAAGGCTGTAGTCTTTGATCTTCATCAGTACGTGCTTCAACTTCTCTTCATTCTCAGCAATCAATTTTAATAATACTATAATAACGTTTAACCCATATAGCAAAAAGAAATTATCTTTTCAATATGTTATCAATATAAAAATCATTTTGTACTTTGGAGGGTTCTAAGTCTTTGAAATCTGCTGTGTATTTTACACTTATAAACTAGTTGCTGTCCAGTCAATTGCAACTCATAGCAATCCCATGTGTGTCAGAGTAGAACTGTGCTCCGCAGGGTTTTCAATGACTGATTTTTCAGACGTACAGTATTTTTATGCAAATAACGCATACATTCTATGTTTATTTATTTGGGTAAAAATATGGCAGATCTGCAGACTACTCTCCAAGGTGCCTCTGAGTGGACTTGAACCTCCAACCTTTCAGTTAGCAATCTAGCCTTAACCATTCGCACCACCCAGGAAGCACAATTCGATTCAGAATACCCACATTTCCAGTGCTCAGGAGCCACGTGCAGCTACTGGCTACCTTATTGCACAGCGTAGAATTGAGCAATGGCTTTATTCAGGACCTTGTAAATTCTTCGGGACCCCCTGCACAGACTTCTATGCTCACTCAGAGCTCTCTGAAGAAATGCATTATACAAATAAAATACAATGGGCTGATAAATTTTCATCAAAAGGAGCTTTCTGTTTCAACATAACCTAGTTTTAATGCCACCTCCACTGCTCAGATAAACTCCAGAAGGACACATAATAATTACCTCATTATTATTCTTAAGCCATGAACTAAAGTGGAATTGGTCAGGCCAATGCCAGTGGGAGTCTGAAGGAAGAAACTGCCCTGCCCTCTCCCTGAGGGACCCTGCGCTCTGTGACCCAGGAGGACTTCAGAAGAGATCAGCCAGCTGCTGAGAACAAATGATTATTTTTCTCTTCAGTGTGAAAAACACTGGAAGCAATTTTCATATACCCACCCTCCTTTTTGCAGAGAATGGTGGAAGAGGCGGGTGGTTATCACAGCGTGTTAACTGAGGACAAAATTGAGCTCATCAAGCAGCTTGCTCTTTCTTTACAACAACAACAGCCAAAAGAGAAAAACAGCTTTCAGGATTTTGAGTCGCTTTTAAGTGCTCATGAAAGAATGCAAGAGAAAAAGCAAACCATCTGCCGTGGAGTTGATTCCAACTCATGGAGACCCCACATATGTCAGAGTAGAACTCTGCTCCACAGGACTTTCAGTGGTGACCATCTTTCAGAAGTAGCTCACCAGGCCTTTGTTTCCAGGAGCCCCTGGGTAGGCTCGAACCAACAACTTTTTGGTTAGTAGCAGAACGCTTCACCATTACTGCCACCCAGGGACTCCTTTGGAGCCTTGGTAGCACAGTGGTTAAAATGTTTGGTTGCTAACCAAAAGGTCAGCAGTTCAAATGCACCAGCTGCTCCTTGGAAACCTTATGGGGCAGTTCTACTATGTCCTATAGGGTTGCCAAGAGTTGGAATCGACTCCACGAAAACGGGTTTGGTTTTTTGGGTTGGAATGTCTTTGAAACAATAGCAGTTTCAAACTCAACATCAAAGTGGAGGCAAAGTCAAGGCCAGCCTGGGCACCAGCAAGGAGTGAGTAAGGAGTTGTTCTCATCCTTTCCTCCAGGTCCTCCCTAGTAAAGACAGAGGCTCTCACCAGTGTCCGTTTTGAGTAGTGGGTATTTCACACTCTGCTCTCCTCAGTGGCCCTTGAAGTTTATTCTGTTATTGTTGCCTGGCACATAGTTACAGAGCCAAGGTTTGTTCCATGCCCCTAACCTCCCTATCCCAGGGGCTGCTACTTTTCTTACTTTCTTGCAGCCCCACGGGAGTCCCTGGGTAGTGTAAATGGTTAATATGCTCAGCTGCTCACTGAAAGGATGGAGTCTCAAGCCCATCCAGAGGCTCCTCAGAAGAAAGGCCTGGCAATCTACATCTGGAAAATCAGCCATTGAAAACCGTGTGGAGCACAGTCCTACTCTGACACACACTGGGTGGCCGTGGGTTGGAGCTGATTCAGCGGCAACAGGTTTCACTGCAGCCCCCCGATATCGGCAGTGGTCTCTGAGGTTGAGGGTTTCTCACTAAACAGTGAGTGGCGCTTCAGGCAGACCTTGAATGGCCTCATCATAACTGCATTGAAGTAAAGTAAGCATCTGCCCTGAAAGGAGGCTATTTTCCCTTGATTTGTGGATTCCCCCTCAATGAAAGAATCCGTGAAGACAATGTTTGTTATTCTGAGCCTCTGAGTCTCTTGCTCTAAAAATCACTATTAACATTCACTGACCATTTACTCTGTTCCCCACCACTCTCTATAATTACTTGTATAACACTTATTACAATATTAATAATTTCAAATTCTGGAATTCCTCCGGCTACCACCACTGACTGCTCTGGCAGAGATCATAACAGAGGGTCCAGGACAGAGGTGGAGAAAAATGTAGAAAAAAATTCTAACTCAAAGAGAAAGACCAGCCTTGCTGGCCTGACAGAGACTGGAAAAACCCTGGGAGTATGGCCCTGGGACACCCTTTCAGCTCAGTAATGAGGTCGCTCCTGAGGTTCGCCCTTCAGCCAAAGCCTGATCAGGCCCATAGAACAAAATAAGACTATAGGGGCGCACCAGCCCTGGGGCAGGGACTGGAAGACAGGAGGGAAGAGGAAAGCTGGTAATAGGGAACCCAGGGCTGAGAAGGGAGAGTGTTGACATGTCACGGGGTTGTTACCCAAAGTCATAGAACAATGTGTGTACTAACTGTTTGATGAGAAACTAGTTTGTCCTGTAAACCTTCACCTAAAGTACAATTAAAAAAAAAAAAAAATCTGGAATTCCCGGAGGGTACAAACGGTTAACACACTCAGTTGCTAATCTAAAGTTTGGAGGTTCAAGTCCACCCAGAGGAGCCTTGGAAGAAAGACCTGGTGATCTACTTCTAAAAACTCAGCCATTGAAAGCCACGTGGAGCACAGTTCTATGCTGACACACACGGGGTTGCCACGAGTCAGAGTCAACTCAACAGCCAGCGGTTTGGTTTTAATTCTAAACTCTAAGTGCTTTACATACATTATCCCATTTAATTTTCCCAACAGCCTTCTGAAACGTGTGCTTTAGTTATTTATCTTCGATTTGCAGAGAAAGCCACCTGAGGCACAGAGACAATAAATGACGTGACAAGGTCACACGGCTGGCAAGTGGTGGAACTAGAATGCCAACCTAGCCCATCTAGCACCAGCTTTTAAATAAGTCAGCTATGCAACCCTGTAAGCATTGTATTGCAGGACCAGGCAGTGTTTTGTTCTGTTGTACATAGAACACAAGGTCACTATGAGTTGGAACAAACTCGACGGCATCTGACAATAACAACAACATTTCTAACTTACACTTGAGGAAACGAAGGTACAGAGGGCTCAAGACACTTGCCTGGGATTAACAGCTAGTCACTGGCAGAGCTGGAATTTGAACCTACGCTATTTGGCTCCAGGGCTTGAGCTGTGACTCAACAGCAATGGATTTGGATTTGGTCTTGGCGATGATTTTCTCTCTGCAAATATTGAATGTCGGCATGGGGAAACTGGGAGTTGAGAGCTGAATCTCATTAATGCCATAGCTGGGGTCTACACTTTCCTCGGGGTTGGCTGTTCAACTCCTCCTTGAATTCTGTGAGAAAACCATTGAATCCCCCCTCACCTTGTCATTTGTCATTGTTGTTGGTTAAGAGAGCTTGAATCAGTCTCACAGTACACTTAAGAGTCCCATCTACTCATGAAACCAATGTAACTACCTTTTAAGATATATCATTAATTCTAAAAGATCTTCTCCCCATTTGCCCAATTTAATGAAGGTTTTCTCTATTTAGGTCCTACAGACTATGCACCATGTTCCGAATAGCTCTGTATTGAAATAAATTAACTGATAAGCAGTCAACATTAGCAGGGCAGGGGGCAGAACTCTTCAGTTTGTGTAAAGAGCTTCAAGCAGCAAAAAAAAAAAAAAAAAAAAAAAACAGCTCTCCATTCATGCATGCATGGGCTAATCCCAGGAAGCCACCATCACACAGCATGAATTAAATCTGCTGAGCAGGGCGTGTCTGGTATGCAAGCAAATTCCTCTCTTTCTTCTATTTTTAATATTGCTGACCCACTCCACAGCCAGTTTCTCTCAACACACAGCATTCAGAATCCAGCTAAATTTTGAAGGTCTATTTTGTCCCATGGTATTATTTTATCTTGCTATCAAGCTAAATCCACCACCTCTCTGTCAGTTTGTCATACAGTGGTGGCTTATGTGTTGCTGTGATGCTGAAGCTGTGCTGCCAGTATTTCCCAATACCAGCAGGGCCATCCATGGTGGGCAGGTTTCAGTGGAGCTTCCAGACTATGACAGACTAGGAAGAAATGCCTGTCAAACTACTTCCAGAAATAAGCCAATGAAATCTATGAATCATCTGGGGTCTTAAAAGCTTGTGAGTAGCCGTCTAAGATACTTCACTGGTCCCACCCCATCTGGAGCAAAGGAGAATGAAGAAAACCAAAGACACAAGGGGAAGATTAGTCCAAAGGACTAATGGACCACAACTACCACAGCCTCCGCCAGACTGAGTCCAGCACAACTACATGGTGCCTGGCTACCGCCACTGACTGCTCTGATAGGGATCACAGTAGAGGGTCCCAGACAGCTGGAGAAAAATGTAGAGCAAAATTCTAACTCACAAAAAAAGACCAGACTTACCGGTTTGACAGAGACTGGAGAGACCTGGGAGTATGGCCCCTGGACACCCTTTTAACTCAGTACAGAAGCCACTCCTGAGGTTCACACTTCAGCCAAAGATTAGATAGGCCCATACAACAAAAGAAGACTAAATGGGCACACCAGCTCAGAAGCAGGGATGAGAAGGCAGGAGAGGACAGGAAAGCTAGTAACGGGGAACCCAAGTCAAGAGGGGGAGAATGTTGACATGTTGTGGGATTGGCAGCCAATGTCACAAAACGTGTATTACTTGTTTAATGAGAAACTAATATGTTCTGTAAACCTTCAACTAAAGTACAATAAAAAAAGAAAAAAATTAAGAAATAAAAGAAAACCCTATGGAGCATAACAGAATATCGTCTGATACAGTGCTGGAAGATGAGCCCCCTAGGTCGGAAAGCACTCAAAATACACAGTAGACACAAGCGTACCAAAGATCATGAAGAAGGTGAAGGACTGGGTAGCATTTTGTTCTGTTGTACGTGGGGTCCCCAGGAGTTGGAGCCAATGCAACAGCAACTAACAAGGACAAATAACATCAATCTAAATATAAGGCGCAGTACACATGACAGGCACTGAAACATGTGGGAAGTGACTTAAAATGTAAGGTGTAAAGACAGGGGAAATCAGTACCTCTTAATTTCTTTAAATAAGGTGGCCTCTGAAATAACCATTGGGCTTAATACAACAGACTACTTGCAGAATTGTTCAGATGACTCAGCCTCGATTCCTGTCGAGCCACTTCATGTCCTGGACCTAATTTTCTATCTGCATTTAGGTGTATATCACTCCTACAAGAACCAGCTAATACAGAAATTCCCCAGGTGGAGCAGTGGTTAAAACCTCAGCTGCTAGCCTAAAGGCGAGCAGAGCGAATCTACCAGCCACTCCTTGGAAACGCTATGGGGCAGTTCTACTCTGCCCTATCGGATCTTTATGAGTCAGAATTAACTCAATGGTAATGCGTTTGATTTTTTGGCATCCCCAGTTTGGGATGTCAGTGTTTTCATTTGTGGCCTGTTGGCAGAACATTGTAAGATGAAAAGTAGGATGTAAGCAGAATTCTTAGAATCTAGAAGGCATATTGCATTGGGCAAATCTGCTGCAAAAGACCTCTTTAGAGTATTAAAAAAACAAAGACGTCACTTTGAGGACTAAGGTGCATCTGCCCCAAGCCATGGTATTTTCAGTAGCCTCATATGCGTGTGAAAGCTGGACAATGAATAAGGAAAACCAAAGAAGATTTGATGCCTTTGAACTAGGTGTTGGCGAAGGATATTAAATATATCATGGACTGCCAGAAGAAGGAGCAAAACTGTCTTGAAAGAAGTACAGCCAGAATGCTCCTCAGAACCGAGGGCGGCAAGAATTTGTCTCACGTACTTTGGATATGTTATCAGGAGGGACCAATCCCTGGAGAGGACATCATGCTTGGTAAAGTAGAGGGTTAGAGAAAAAGAGGAAGACCCTCCGTGAGATGGACTGACACAGTAGCTGCAGTGATGAACTCAAGTGTAACAATTGTAACGATGGCACAGGACCAGGTAGTGTTTTACTCTGTTATATTATGAGTTGGAACCGACTTGACGGCACCTAACAACAACAGTAGTTGTAACAATGTGAGGTGAATGGGTCATCAGGAATCAAAAGGTGACTATTTATCAGGGTTAGTCTATTCTTCAGTTTCTTCAAAGGATTTATACTGCCCTCTGAGATGATCTTGTCCATTAGTTTATTTACTCTTATCTCCTCCTACTGGAATGCATGCTCCATGAGTGCGGAAACTTTATCCATCTTGTTCACTACTCTATCTCCAGTATGTAAAATAGTTTCTGAAACAGGATAGATACTCAATATGTATTTGTTGCATAAATGCATAAACAAATGAAAAGGCTGAAGATGACTTTTGGCTTTAATACCTTTCCCAGTGCTTAGGCGTCACCCATTTTGAGAACCCTTCTGGAAATTACCTTAAAACGCTTTTTCCATACAAACAAGGGGATCATTGAGAGAGGAGCTGCCACCGCAGGTCCAGCTGAAAATTTTCTCTTAAATTGTAAAGTTACAACCCATTGTCAGTGGAGTTTGACTTCAGGTGTCTCCAATACTCTTGAGGCTTTCACTAACACTCTGCTCAAAGTTCTCTGCCCACCACACAGAACCACACTCACATTTTCAGGTTTTTGTTGTGCCAGCATTCCTTTTCCTGGTATCAATTACCTGGATTGATACTAATTATTGATTACTAAGTAAAATATTACTTCAAAGTAGTGACTTAATACAATACGTATTTATTATTGCATAGTTTCTGAGTCAGGAATTTGGGAGCAGTATACATGAATGCTCCAGATTGGAGTCTTTTGTGAGGTTGTGGTCAAGATATCTGTTTAGGGGTGCAGTCACGTGAAGACTTGACTGGGCCTGGAAGAATCACTTACAAAATGGCACACACATGTGGCTGCCAAGTTGGTGCTGGCTATTGGCAGGAGCCCTCCATTCCTCACCACTTGGATCAATCCATGGGGCTGCTGAGGACAAGAGAAGTGGCTTCTCCCACAGCAAGCAATCCAAGAAAGCAAGATGGAAGCTGTAATATGTTTTATGACCTAGGCTTGTACGTCACATTCTATCATTTCTGCAATGCCCTCTTGGTTACCCAGTTCAGCCTGAGTCATTAGAAGGGAACTACATAAGAGCTGGGTAGCAGGAGTCAAGGAGCTATACTGGAAGCTCAAACATATTTTTCAAATAAATAAACGAATTATTTAGTCAACTCCGAGTTCTCTAAACTCGAACCATTTGGATCTAGTGTCTAGCATGAGAGCTTAGTTTTCTGGCAACACAAAACTTTTTATTGGTTTTAGTGTTTTCACTCTGTAGGGCCTTGGACAAATGATCTACTTTCACTGTGCTTCAAGTCTTAAAGTGGGAGTCATATAATCACCATGAAATTAAATAATTTTAGAGCCATGGAGAATGTTCTTTATTAAAACTGTCCCAGAGGAAAAGCCACAGGCAAAATTGTGAAGTTAGGAAAACTAATCTTTTCTAACCCATTTCTATAAACCTCCACCATCCCCACCCTCACCACCTTTGCTGCCTCAGACATGAAATATTCAGTTCACTAGACAGACACATTTTTGCAGGATTCGTTTTTACATCCCTTGAGAAAGTAGCAGTTGGTGAGAACCATTTTGGATAGATGCATTTTTTTTTTTTTTTTTTTTTGGCTTTGAAACCCATCATTAAATCTTCTGTTGAACACCTGAAGGAAATGTTAGGTGTTAGAAAATCCTTAACAGAGGAACCATTGACTGTGGAGAGATATTCATGTATCTAGATCAGACTGAGAAGTCCCTGGGTGGTGAAAATTGTTAACACAAAGGTTAGAGGTTGGAGTTCACCCAGACACACCTCAGAAGAAATCCCTCGCAATCTACTTCTGAAAAACCAGCCATCGAAAACTCCATGGAGCACAGTCCTACCCTGACACACACAGGATCACTATGAGTCAGAAGCGACTCAACAGCAGCTGGCTAACTGGTAGACCTGACTAAGGGTCAACGGATTCTCACCTCCCATCTCAAGCTCTTACACACTAATGAATGGAAGGATAAGCAAAATTTACTTGTTTGTTCATTTAACAAATATTTTTTGAGCACCACCTTTGTGCCAGGCATGGTTCTAGGTGCTAACCTTCTCACTTCAAGCCTTTGCCCAAATATCCTCTTTTCAGTGAGGCCTAGTGGCTGCCATATTTAAAATTACAACCTATCCCAGCCTTCCCTCTCCCTTAACCTACTCTGTTTTCTTATTTCATAACACGTATTACCTATTCATATACTATCATTTACTTTTTTATTGCCTTTTATTTGTTGTCTTTCTCCCCTTACTCCACTCCAGGCCAGAATGTCAGCTCCGCAATGCCAGGGATCTGAACCTGTTTTACTCACTGATGGATGCCAAGAACAGTGCCTGGCTCACACTAGTTAGTGACTAGTTGGTGAATGAATTCAATTAATGCTGGGGATACAAGGGTGAATAAAACAAGCAAAATTAGCTGTCTTCTAATGTCCACCAACAGATGAATGGATAAACAAAATGTGGTACGTACCTACAACGGAATATTACTCAGCCATAAAGAGAAATGAAGTCCTGATTCATGCTACAACATGGATGAACCTTGAAGACATCATGCTGAGCAAAATAAGTCAGTCACAAAAAGACAAATACTGTATGATTTCACTTATATGAAATAAACAAATATATAGAAACCAAAAATTAGTGGTTACCAGGGGTGGAAGGGGAGGAAAGGGGGCATTGAGTTTATGTTAAAAGTGCTGGGATAATTTGGAAAAGGATAACAAGAATGGTTTCACAACTTAAAGAATGTAATCAGTATCACCGAATTATACACGTAGAAATTGTTGAATTGGTGTGTGTTTTGTTGTATGTATTTTCACCACAATAAAAAATTTTTTTTTAATTCTCTGTCTTCTGCAAGCCCGCTTTCTTCCCTCTCTCTCTCTTTTTCCATTCATGCATACAGATGGGTTAAATCCAGGTACCATGCTATCACACTGTCCTTTTGGGCCCCTGGTGGCGCAGTGGTTAAGAGCTCAGGCTGCTAACCAAAAGGTCAGCAGTTCGAATCCACCAGCTACTCCTTGGAAACCCTATGGGGCAGTTCTACTCTGTCCTATAACGTTACTATGAGTCAGAATCAACTCAATGGTTTTGGTTTTTTTTTTTTTTTTTTTGCCTTCCAGTCATCACCCTGGTGGCGTAGTGGTTAAGTGCTATGGCTGCTAACCAAAGGGTCGGCAGTTCGAATCCGCCAGGTGCTCCATTCCCCACACAATCTGCAACTTCTATCTTCTAGAGTACCCTAAGCACTTTGCTGCAAAACCTAGATGCCCGGGTCACCCCAGATTCCTATTTCACGCTTGTTTTTATGAAGACAAAGTTTGCTCTTCAAATGTAAATTCTCCCCGCGCCAGCCATGCAGCCCAAACTGTCAGCACTGCGGTACCTCCAGCCTTAGGGAAGAAAACCAATTTGTTTTACTTTCAAATTAGTCAAAACAGGGTCACAAAGCTACTCACTTTGTGATCTCATAAAGTTAAGATCCCCCTATTTCCAAACTAATACGGCACTGGGCTGGGATTTCCAAGCTAAGAAAAAGACAAAGCGTGTTACTCTCCACAGGCCACATTAAAAGTGAGGGCATTCTGCTGACAGTTTAATAAAAACCAGGACGTGCCAAACAGAAGGCACGCAGAGAACCATAACTGGATTTAAACAAGGGGGCTCGAGAGGGCAGATGAAAGGTTCTTAATGAGCACAACCAACAACAAGAATGTTTAAAAGGGGGTTTAATTAAAGTGCGTGAAAGCGGTAAATGGCTTAAAAACATCCACGAGCTTTCGGCACAGATAATTACACTGGTGGATGAGACAAGGATTAGACGTAAGGAAGTATTTTTCTGGGTGGTGAACAAAAAGCATTGTAAGCCAAGACCAACTGGGCAAAAGACCAGAAAACTGAAGAACAGAGGTGTGTAGAGGGGGAAAGTTGCTGAAACCAGCAATGAAGAGCTGTTTCAGGAAGTTAAAGGAGTGTTTGGTGGGAAAGCAGAATAAGAGAAGGACACAAAAGAAACCTTATTGGCTTTGTTTCTTTCCCGGAAAAAGAAAGGCCGGTAGTATTTGGTCCTGCAAAGCAGGGATAGAGTTGCCAGCCTTGATCCTCTAGACTGTTCTGTCCAATAAGGTAGGCACTAGCTATATGTGCTACTTAAAATTAAAATGATAATAAATAAAATTCAAAATGCAGCTCCTCAGGCACCCTAGCTGCATTTCAAGTGCTCAGTAGCCACATGGGACGCAGTGGATAGCACAGATATAGAACATTCCATATAGGGCAACCCTACTGTAGAGCTTGACAAGTGGAAAAGCAAATACTGATCGGCATCTGTACCAGCTTGACCTGTTAGGCTCTTATTCTCTTCTCCCCCTAAAGAGGCAGACTGAGAATTTTAGAGTTGGTAAGGGCCTTGGCAACCAAAGTCAAAATTCTCAATGCTCCTGGTCTTTTTGTTGTTGTTTCTTTGTTTTCACAAATGAAAACCAGAGAGGTAGTTTAAGCCATATATTGAACATATATTTATAAAGATGCCAGAGACACTGAGGTGAATAAAACACAGTCCCAAACTTTCAGGTGCTCACATTTTACAAAGAGGGATATGAAAGGTGATAAATATAATAAAGGGTGCATAAGACACTGTAACAGGTTGGATTTTCAAAAAATGGCTACAGCAATATTTTCAGTTCCACATGTTATTCTAGAACCTTCTGCTACCCATCAAGGCGGGGGGCCTATTTCCCTTCCCCTCCAACCTGGGTGGGTTCATGAATGCTCTGATAAATACAATATGGCAGAAGTGATGCTACATGACTTCCAAGGCTAGGTCATATGAAGGATTTAGCTTCCACTTGGCTCTCTCACTTCCTCTGCCTTTGGAACCCTGCACCTTGGAGCCCTGAGCCAGCTTGTAAAAAGTCTAACTGCTCTGAAGTCACAATGCTTGAGAGACCATGTGAGAAAAAACAAAGATACATAGAGAGATACCCAAGGACCCCAAGCTATCCCAGCCCCCAGTGGTTGATCTTTTCCAGCATCAGCCACCAGCTAAATGATTGAACCTGTCATTAGATGATCCCAGCCCAGGCTTTGAGTCTTCCAGATGAGGCCCTGGACATTGTGAAGCAGAGATAAGCTGTCCTTGCTATACCATGTTGGAATTTCAGACCCACGGAATACAGAAACAAAATAAATAGCGGTTTTCACTACTAAATTTTGAGGTAGATTGTTCTACAGCCACAGTAGTTGTAACAGTCACTCTAGAAGCATTAAGGGGAAGCTCTTCATTCTACTTGTTGTTGTTGTTAGTTGCCATCAAGTCGGTTCCCACTCATAGCTACCCCATGTACAAAAGAACAAAACACTGCCTAGTCCTGCACAATCCTCACAATCATTGTTGTGCTTGAGCCCATTGTTGCAGCCACTGTGTCAGTCCGTCTCATTGAGTTTTCCTCTTTTTCACTGACCCTCCACTTTACCAAACACGATGTCCTTCTCCAGGGACTAATCCCTCCTGATAACATCTCTAAAGTATGTGAGACATAGCCTCACCATCCCTGGTCCTAAGGAACATTCTGGTTGTACTTCTTCCAAGACAGATTTGTTTATTCTTTTGGCAGTCCAGTGGTATATCCAGTATTCTTCACCAACACCACAATTCAAAGGCATCAATTCTTCTTCATTATAATACTTTGCTTTGTCTTCTTGAGCCACCTTTTGAAATCTCTGTTCAGCTCTTTTACTTCATCATTTCTTCTTTTTGCTTTAGCTACTCAACGTTCAAGAGCAAGTTTCTGAGTCTCTTCTGACATACATTTTGGTCTTTTCTTTCTTTCCTGTCTTTTTAATGACCTCTTGCTTTCTTCATCTGTAATGTCCTTAATGTCATTTCACAACTTGTCTGGTCTTCAATCATTAGTGTTCAACGCATCAAATCTGTTCTTAAGATGGTCTCTAAGTTCAGGTGGGATATACTGAAAGTAGTACTTTGGCTCTCCTGGACTTGTTCTAATTTTCTTCAATTTCACCTTGAACTTGCATGTGAGTAATTGATGGTCTGTTATGCAGTTGGACCCTGGCCTTGTTCTAACTAATGATATTGAGATTTTCCTTCGTCTCTTCCCACAAATGTAGTTGATTTGATTCCTGTGTATTCCATCTGGCGAGGTCCATGTGTACACTCGCCATTTATGTTGGTGAAAAAAGGTATTTGCAATGAAGAAGTTGTTGGTCTTGCAAAATTCTGTCATTTGATCTCCAGCATTGTTTCTATCACCAAGGCCATATTTTCCAACTACCATTCCTTCTTCTTTGTTTCCAACTTTCACATTCCAATCACCAGTAATTTTCAGTGCATCCTGATTGCATGTTCAGTCAATTTCAGACTGCAGAACCTGATAAAAATCTTCAATTTCTTCATCTTTGGCCTTAGTGGTTGGTGTGTAAATTTGAGTAATAGTTGTATTAACTGGTCTTCCTTGTAAGCATACGGATATTATTCTATCACTGACAGCATTATACTTAAGGATAGATCTTGAAATGTTCTTTTTGGTGATGAATGTGCAATGCCATTTCTCTTCAAGTTGTCCTTCCCAGCATAATAGACCGTATGATTATCCAGTTCAAAATGGCCAGTAGTGGTCCATTTCAGCTCACTAATGCCTAGGACATGGATCTTTATTTGTTCCATTTCATTTTTGAAGATTTCCAATTTTCCTAGATTCATACATCTTACATTCCATGTTCTTTTTATTAATGGATGTTTGCAGTTGTTTCTTCTCATTTTGAGCTGTGCCACATCAGCAAATGAAGGTACCAAAATCTTGATTCCATCTACATCATTAAGATCGGCTCTACTTTGAGGAGGCAGCTCTTCTCCAGGTGTCTTTTGACTGCCTTCCAACCTGAGGGGCTCATCTTCCAGCATTAAATCACACAATGTTCCACTGCTATTCATAAGGTTTTCACTGGCCAATTCTTTTCAGAAGTAGACTGCTGGGTCCTTCTTCATATTCTTCTTAGTCTGGAAGTTCAGCTGAAACCTGTCCGCCATGGGTGACCCTGCTGATATTTGAATACTGGTGGCATAGCTTCCAGCATCACAGCAACATACAAGCCCCCACAGTAAGACAAACTGACAGAAGCGTGGAAGGAGGGCAAATACCTGTTGCCCCCATAAGTCAGACTTCCATAACCCAGGGAGTTACTGTACTGACCCTTCCTCTTTGTTTCCAAGTTTCACATTCCAATGACCAGTAATTATCAATGCAACTTGATTACATGTTTGATCAATTTCAGACTGCAGAAATTGGTAAAGATCTTCCATTTTTTAACCTTTGACTTTAGTGCTTGGCACATAAATTTGAATAATAGTGGTATTAACTGGTCTTCCTTGTATTCAAATGGATATTATCCTATCACTGACAGCATTGCAATTAAGGATGGATTTTGAAATATTCTTTTTGATAGTGAATGCAACGCTGCTCCTCTTTAATTTTTCCTTCCCAACATAGTAGACCATATGATTATCTGATTCAAAATGGCCAATATCACTCCATTTCAGCTCACTAATGCCAATTATATCAATCTTCAAGTGTTCCATTTCATTTTTGACAACTTCCAATTTTCCTAGATTCATACTTCCTACATTCCATGTTCCGATTAATAATGGGTGTTTGCAGCTGTTCCTTCTCATTTTGATTCATGCCACATCAGCAAATGAAGGTCCAAAAGCTCTATGCCACCATCTGTCTGTCAGTTTTTCATATTGTGGTAGCTTATGTGTTTCTGTTATGCTGGAAGCTACACCACTAGTATTTCAAATACTAGTAGGGCCACCCATGGTATTTGCTAAGGCCACCCTAGTATTTGCTAAGACAGATTAGCAAGAAGGACTGGCGGTCTACTTCTGAAAACTTGGAAAGCCTTATGAATAGCAACAGAACATCGTTTGATATAGTGCAGGAAGATAAGCCCCTCAGGTTGGAAGGCACTCAAAAGATGACTGAGGATGATCTGCTTCCTCACTATGCTTACCAAAATAAACCGACTTCACTGCTGTTGAGTTGATTCTGACTCAGTGACTCTATAGGACAGAGTAGAACTGCTGCATAGGGTTTCCAAGGCTGTATATCTTTACAGAAGTAGACGGCCACATCTTTCTGCTGCTGTTGGTTCAAACCACCAACATTTCAGTTAGCAGCCAAGCACTTTAACCACTGCACCACGAAGGCGCCTCACTTAGGGAAGTCAAATAGGACGTACAAGAGATGCTGGTATTTGAGCTAAATCCTGAAGGATGATGCCTAGGAGTTCACTGAAGAGGCACTCTTCCAGACAGAGGATAACCAGTTGTCATCAAGTTGACTCCAACTCATAGAGACCCTATGTGTGTCAGAGTAGAACTGTGCTCTGTAGGATTCTCGATGGCTGATTTTTCAGAACTGGATTACCAAGCCTTTCTTCCAATGTGCCTCTGGTTGACTCAAACCTCTAATCTTTCGGTTAGAACATTAACTGTTTGCAATACCCAGGGACTACAGGCAGAGGACAGAATGCAAACTGCAGAGCCAGAGAGCAGCACCGCATGTGGAAACTGTTAGTAGCCAGGTATGGCTGGAGTGTAGGTGGGTGTTGTGTAGGTAGAAGTTTCATCCATTCAGTCTTTTATTCATTCATTAAATAAGTACATATGAGCCCCATTGTGTCAGGTACCCAGCTATGTACCAGTTAATATCGCTTTTCACTGCAAATCACCCCCCCAAAAAAAAAGCAGGTTAACTACTAAGGACATATTACTTACTTAATGAGAAAATCAGAGCTGGACAGTTCCAGAAAAATGGCTTGTTGTCTCAAACCAGTCTCTTGCCATCCTTCTACTTCACCAGCCTCAGAATGTTGGCTTTTCATATTGATACCTCACAGTCAGAAGTTCACTGTAACAGCTCCAGGCATCACGTCTTCTCATACCACATCCAAAGACAAGGGGCAAAAGGGTGCCAGAAGTTTGTTGTTGTGCACTTCTGTACTTTTATCAGAGAGGAAAGTATTTTTTAGAGGTCCCCACCATGCAACTTCCCCTTACATCTAATTGGCCAGGAGTGAGTCACATGGACATCCTAGCTAGGGAGGAGGAACACAGTGGGGGCTCTGGGAAAGTGAGTTTCTGGCCTTTCCAGCTTCTATTGTGGGAGACAGGCAAGAGAAGGCGGAATTGGGAAAAGTTTTGAGAAGACAGCCAGAAGTGCCTGCCACAGCTGTAGTGGGACTCAGCAAAGCAGCTGAGACATAATCCTGCTTTCAGGATGCTCGACGATGTTATGCAATGCAGAGCCACGGAAAGCCATGGGAAGATTGCAGGCAGCACACAAGTTTGTTCAGTAGCATGGTGGGAAGCAAAGGAGAGAGAAAGACGGGAAAGGAAAGTGATAGTCGTTCCCACACCGTGCCTTCACAGCTTTTCAACGCCCCCCCCCAAAAAAAACTTTTTTTTTATACTCATGTACACACTCTGTCTCAAACACACTCACACACTCAAACTTTCATACATACTCACACACATATACTCTCCCTCAAACACACTCATACACTCACACACATTCACACATTGTCTTAAACACACTCCCACACTCACTCAAACTCACATACATTCATGCACTCACACACTCACACATTCACACACACTCACACACTCTCAAACATACACACATATACCTCGCCCTCACCTATTTATGATTTAATTCAATAAGAACAATAGCACATGTTAGAAAACTCTGGTATATTATAAGAGATGGATTAGACAGGACCAAGTCAGAGTCAGGAAGATTAGATTTTTCCAAAAACCCACCCTAGTTTCAAAAAAGAAAATTGAAAGCTAAGTTTGAAAAGCCTACTTCATTATTATATGATCTATAGAAACATAAAAATTACCTTCCTAAGAATTCCTTTAAATTTAAGCTTTTTATTTAATGAGCGAAATGGAGTTAAGACAGGAAGGTGTAAGTAAACTTCCTGAGATTCGAAGAACTTTCCAGGACATTAAAAAAGGAACACAGAAACACTATAACACAAAGAAGAGTTAGTGCACCAGAGAGAACCCCCCTCCCGACAAACAGTACTTCTTTCCTCAACATAGCTGGGGAAATGTGACTATTTATCACTGAGCTGTCAAACCACTTTTTCTCTTCTCCAGTGTGGTCCTGGGCTTGATAGATAGTGTTCAAACAAGGAACAGCTCTGAGACATTCTAAAATAATAATTAAGCAGCCTACACAATTACGCCACCTGTAAAGGTCTCTAAGCATTTTTCTGTGGATAAGAAATATACATGATTACCCAAAGGCTTCTGAGTGTTCACATACAAAAGGCATATTGAGACTGTGATTACCCTGGAAGGATAGAGTAAGCATAAAAGAAAATTGGATTATTCAACTAGGAGAAGTTATCTTTTTGTGGAAAAATTAATCTAGCTACTAGGTCTTGTTTTTTCTCCAAAAAAGCATTCAACCAGGAGATTTGAAGAATCCACAGAGATGAAGAAGGAAAATATGTAAATGCTATGTGTATGGGTTCCAAAATCAGATATTTCTGAGAGAGGGCCTTTTTGATTCAAAGATACCAAACGTTGTAACGTGAAGCCAGAAAAAGATTATTGTGGACATTGCAGTCCTTTAGCCTAGACCTCGGGTTTCTCAGAACAGGGAGGTCTGACTATTGTCTCTAAGTTTGTGCATGTCTGATGCCTGGAGGGTGGTATTCATTTGATGTATTCTAAGCATGAGGGCTTTCTTTTTACTTTCTGTTGGTAATTGCATGCCTACCATTATCAGATGGGCAGAAAACAACCCCAGTGTACTTGATTTGTTTCCTTCTTGATCTCTCCTCATTACTTCATCATTATCATCATCAGTAATGGCTAACTTGATTATTTACTCTGTGCCCCGCACTAGGCTAAAATGTTTTCATTGATTATATCGTTTATTCTTCATTACAACATTGTGAGTTAGTTATTTTTTTATCTCCATATTTTTTGTTTAAAAACTGTTATTTGGGATGGTTAAATAACTTACCCAAAACTATACAGTTGCAAATGGTAGACTGAAACTTGAAGCCAGGTCTGATAGACTCCCAAGCTCTTAACCACCATGACTCTCACCATGCTGAAGAGTTGACCTGTGTTGTCTTCTCATCCAGAATGGCCTCCCCGTCTGGGCATACCCAGATTGTCCTCATCCTTTGACATTTAAATCCTCCTTTCTCCCTGAAGTCTTTGCTAATAGAGGATACTTTAACCTCTCTCTTCTCTGAATTCCTTGTAGCACTTTTCATCTAAGCCTCTCAGCTTAGCACTTGGCCTAAGTGCCTTTGATGTACACACTGAGGTCCTACTCCCAAATGGTGCTCAATAAAGTCAACATTTTGTTGGTTGCTGGATTGATGGATTGTTGTGTCCATAATAGTCAAGGCTGATTACTCTCTATTGTTTGATTCCTACAGTGACCCAGTCTATTGAGCATTATTAGATTCTTAATAAAAGTAGGACAAAGGTAGAGTAGTCACTATCAACCCTAAAATGTTCATTCAGTGCCACTGGAACACTGCAGAGAGATGCAAGTCAGCCCTGGGCATCTGACACAGCCCACCTCCTGTTACCCATGCCTCTCCCAACCAATGGTTTAGGGACCAAGAGGGAAGGTTTGTGGGAGTAGGTAGGGTTGTCAGTTAAGCAGTAGAGTAACTAGGTGGCAGAGGAGCGCGAAAGGGCAGGGTTGAGGCACATTCCAACCTTCTGTGAATTTCTATTTCCAATTGCATTATAGCTACTAGGATACATGATTGGACTAACCACAATTTTTAAAAGATGCCTAATAAACAAGATCTTGATTATCTCATGCTCTGGGTAAAAAGTGATGTGTAGATTTTTTTTTTTTCTTGTATTGTTTGGTATATTTGTGTGGACGATTAGAGTTAGAAAAATCTTCTGGCACTCCCCGTTCCCCCTGCCAAAGCCTTGGCCTGCCTATATCCTTGTTGTCCTTTGAATCTCGGTTTAGAAGTAACCACCTCTGAGAAGTCTCCCATAACCCCCTCCAGCACATTAATTCTACTGCCACATCTCATACTGTATATAACTGCCTGGATATCTGTCTGTTCCCTTGAGGGCAGAATCTATAACTTAATCATTATTAAATGCCTTGAGTCCAGCAGAATGCCAGGCACAAGTTAGATAATTGTTGAGTGAATGAAACTAGTCCAACCCTTTATAATGCCTGAATATCTTTTGTATCATCTTTGCTTTACCTGGTGGGTACAAAGCACTCACCACTCACACAAGACAGACTTCTCCACTTTTGCCGTTAGCTGCCATTGAGTCAGCCCCTGAGTCATGGAGACCCATGCACAGTGGAACCAAATGCTGCCTGATCCTGCATCATCCTTTTGATTGGTTGCAGATTGGACCATTGTGATCATGGGGTTTTCCTTGGCTGACTTTTGGAATTAGATTGCCAAGCCTTTCTTCCTAGTCTGTCTTAGTCTGGAAGCTCCACCAAAATTCGTTTGGCATCATAGCAACACACAAGCCTCCACTAACAGGTGGGGGTGGCTGTGCTTGATGTGCATCAGGCAGGAATCGAATCCATGTCTCCCATATGGAAGGCAAGAATTCTACCACTGAACCACCATTGCCCCCTTTTTTCCAGTTTTAGAGGGTTCTAATATCAATATTGATATTTTTTAAATATCAGAAAAATAATTCTTCCTTAAATTGGGCTCGTATCTGTCTTCTTGAAATTTCACCCATTGGTCCTACTTCTGCCATCATGAGCTACACAAAATAAGCCCAATCCCTATTTCATCAATTATACCTTGAGTGTTTGGAGTCACATCTGTCCTTCCCGGGCTGGGCAAATTATCTTCTCCTTAGTCTTTTTTTTTTTTTTAGTCTTTATACCAAACATCTGGATACTTATCAACACATATGAAATATATTTTGCCATAGTGAAGACTGTTTATAGGAAATCAAATAGATTTCAGACCCAAAAGAAGTAAGACAGTTCTTAAGGCCAAGAACCGCTTGTTATTTCTCTTCATATCCACTGTCTGGCACTCAATAGATATTCAAATTAAACTACTTTGTCTCTTCTTTTATTTTATAAACGGGAAAAGATGAGGATGGCTCCATAAAGTCTCCCCTAACACTGCCCTTCTTCAATCCCAGCACCAGCTCCGTGGGAAAGAAATCATCACTCTTTCAAATGCTTTCACCGCACTTTGTACAGCCTATTTAAAAATACTGATCACAGTGTATTTTAATGAACTTTTTCTTTATGTGTTTATTACCCCACTAGACAGTGAACCCCTCAGGAGGGCAGGCCCTTATTTGTTATTGTGTCACCAACACCTGAAAATGAACTTTTTAAAATTTTAAAAAGCAAAGGTATCACTTTGATGACTAAGATGCACCTGACCCAAGCCATGATCTTTTCAATCACCTGATATGCACGCAAAAGCTGGACAATGAAAAAGAAAGACAGGAGAAGAATTGATGCATTTGAATTGTGGTGTTAACAAAGAATATTGAATGTATGGTAGGCTTCCTGAAGAGCAAACATATCAGTCTTAGAAGAAATACAACCAGAATGTTCCTTAGAAGCTAAGATGGAAAGACGTCAGCCAGCTTACTTTGAACACGTCATCAGAAAAGACCAAATACTAGAAAAAGACATCATGGTTGGTAAAATAGAGGGCCAGGAAAATTGAGGGAAACCCTCAATGAGATGGATTGACACAGTAGCCACAATGGGCTCCAACGTATCAAAGATCATGAAGATGACGAAAGACCAGACAACATTTCATTCTGCTAATAATAAGGTTGCCATGAGAAGGAATTGACTCGACAGCACTTAGCAACAACAATCACCAACACCTAGCCCAATGCCTGTCACATAATAGATATGCAACGTATGTGGTAAGTGTAAAGGGATATCTAAACTAAAAATATCTTACTCGTACACGTGATTCCCTAACCTGTCCATTTGTAATAAAAGGATAAAGTTCTGCTTTGATGAGCCATTTGGGCATGAAAAGATAACTTTACACATAATGTACTGCTCAAATATTTTTGAGACATCAAAAGGGAGTCTTTCCAGTCTTTCAGAAGAAAAGGTATTTGCTTTATGTATATGCAGTTAATCTGTAGAGCACAGTGTGCCCAGAGCTGTGCTTAATTGCAGGACTGACTGCTTCAATGGAGGCACCCTGACGTTCCAAAGCATGATGCCTGGAGAGTGCAAATAGCTCTTGTTCCTTCACGGCAATCTCTTTGGAGAAACAGACATCTGAGCCAATGGTCCTCCCATGGTGTGAAAGCTTTAGAAGTCAACCCTTACAATGAATTTTTTTTTTAATTAATCTCCATCGTCACTTTAATCTTCTTTAGGGATCTAATGGATTGGTGAGTTAGAAGTCAAAAAGCCATGACAGAATTTACCCGAGAGGTATCTTCATCAGCTGTTATGAAAATGGAAATGTGTACACTAAGAAATGGTAGTGACAGACACACCAGGGCAACTTCAGTTCAAATAGAAACAGAGATTACTGAAATTTTGTTAAGTTGCCTCCAAGGACAGACACTGAATCTACAGAAGTAGAATCCAGACAAAGACTCCATGGCAACCATTACTAGGGACAAGGGTCACTATGAGTCTGAATCAACTCTATGGCAATGGGTTTGGTTTTTTTAATTAAAGGAGAAGACTGCTGGGAGCAATTGATTGACTTTTATCTTGTGGACAGTGCAAAACATATAACTGCCCTGTTTCCCTTTTGGAGTTCGCTGCTGAAAGAGTGACCTAAATTTGTGGCCCATCCTTAGGAAGGCTAAGTCTACATTTTGTGCACAGCCTCTTTGCTAACACCAGTTTATGTCTCATATTTCTAAAGTCCTCATAAATTAGTTTGGGAACAGAGGAAGGAAAAATAGAAGTCCTGTTAGTATGCACAGGGCTTTTTGACTGGTGGGCTTCTCTGGTGGTCAATCGGACTAGTATCACCGATTCTTTGCGTGATCAAGCTTTGCTGCTGTTGGTTGCTGTTAAGCTGGCTCCCACTCACGGCGACCTATGTATACCAGAATAAAACCTTGCCTGGTCCTGTGCTAGCTTCACGGTCATTGGTGCCTTTGCGTCCATTGTTGCGGCTACTGTGTCAGTCCATCTCATTGAGGGTTTCCTTCTTTTTCACTGGCCCTCTACTTTACCAAACACGATGTCCTCCTCTAGCAATTGGTCTCCCTGAATAACATGTCCAAAATAAGTAAGCCAAAGTCCCACCATCCTTGCTTCTAAGGAGCATTCTCGCTGCACGTGTTTCTTCTAAGATTGATTTGCTTGCTCTTCTGGCAGTCCACGGTATACTCAACAGACTTCGCCAGCAACACAATTTGAATGCATCGATTCTTCTTCTGTCTTCTTTTTGAATTGTCTAGCTTCCGATTGCATATGAAGCAATTAAAAAGTCAATGGCTTGGGTCAGGCTCATTTTAGTTACCAAAGCTACCCTGCTGGTATTTGAAATACTATTTGGCATAGCTTCTCACATCAGAGCAACATACAGGCCGCCACAGTAATACAAAGTGACAGACAGGTGGTGGATGATTGGGCTAGATACCACTAACTCTTTTCTCTTGGGCTGATCAGTTTTGCCCGAGAGGAATCCTCTCAGGCTAGAGAAGACTATAAAACTTCTTTCCCTTTCTGCAGGTTTTCAGCACCCAGTGGGGGGAAAGGGAGCTAGGAAAGAGAATATTCACTATTCAGTTGCTTTTAGTTGTCCATCGGGGGACTGAGGTAAGCATGTGTTTCAACCCGCCACGATGAACTGCAAGTCCTCCCAGTGGTGTCAGGGTGACGTGGGCGCTATAAGTGATTGCAGGAGCAGCAATGTCAAGTGACCATATGGCCTGGAGAACACTCAACTGAACTTTATTGGTAACAAAGCTGTGACTTTTCAGTTTAGGTAAACTGTTCTT